>NC_141604.1:300000-483234 GCF_047967505.1 Dipteris shenzhenensis
AGGGGTTTTCTAAGGTGAGTTCCCCTTGAAGAAAGAGCATTGCCAACACCAGATGGACATGAAATGGGAATTTGTGGATGAGTGTGATGAGGTGGTGTGGCGGAAGTGTGTCATCTAGTGGAATGTCTAGTGGGAGGACCTTTAAGTGCAGTGCTTGTTCAAGGTAAAGATCTATTAACACATTCAAAAGTAAAAAGCAAAGACCAAAAAGTAAGAGGTGCTCACATGCTATATCATATTATACATAGTTTGAGAGGAAGTGTGCCACACACCTCTTTCCATACATCACGCATGGGTTTTCATTCATTATTTTATTAAATTATTTTTTTGACACTTTCTCATTTTTAAAATTCCTTTATTTGATTTTCTTTGAAAGGGGGAATAAAGTTCCTATTTTCTAATGAAATATGTGCTTATTGTACCAAAGTAGAATAATGCTATACGAGAAGCTAACCAAGCGTCTCTTTCTTTATGCATGTTCCCAATGGTGATCGACTGTGAGAAAATCATTCAGAATGACCTTGGTAGATACAAAATCAATGGGCAATAATAGCCACCTGCATGTCCTTGTAGTCCATCTCGTTATTTCTTATTGCCATGTTATTAAAGAGATACTAGTAGTGCATGACCAAATCCAACCATAACATGTTTATATACCTTGAATCAGTTAGTAAGACTAAGACTCCTAGATTGTTTCATTAGAATGCAATTTCTACATTTTCATAGTGTAAATTGTATAGTTTGAACTTCTTTCATTGTCCAAATGTTCAAGAAAAACCTAAAGTTTGACACCCATAAATCCTAATGATAGAGAGTGGATGATGGCAATGAATATAGCTCCTAATCTATAGATATGGATAACTCTATGCATACAAGCTATACATGTATAATGGAGAAATTGTCATCATCATTCAATATGCAATAAAAAATGAAGATAACATACTTGCACGGATGTGGTGTTGGATGTGACCATAAGACTTGTTGGCATACAAGCATAAACATGCTTTTTGTCTTCCATTTCTTTATACCTTGATAGCCATCGAGGCTTTGGGAGTTTCCCAAAAGGTGTCAAGAAATCCAAGAGTTCAAAGAAACAATCTTGGATACACATCATCATTGTAAAATTCTGTGTATTGGTTCTAATCTATCGTTTTACATATAATTATCGATTTGGAATATAATGCTCATTTATTAATTCTTAATATTTTTAAAAAGATGTAGAAAAAGAATTAGGAGCATTCTACACATGAGATTTGATGACACAAGGTCCATTAAACCTAGTCCTCCCTGCAAATATCAGGGGTGCTAGCTTTATTATTTGTAATGGACAAAGATGATAGCTTTTAGAAAAATGATATTCAACAAATACATGATTAATGACCTAATCCATGAACTCATGAGTTGTCTTTGATAACAAAGAAGTAATATCATTGTGGTATGTAAGATGTTATGAGCTAGATTACAATCATATGAATGTATTGTCATCATTTGATTTTGCATCCACCATCATCTATTACTTTTGATTCTCTAGTGGTCGCCCATCGTCAAACACATGTAGTAAAAAAGAGATTGGGAGTTAGGTTCTCATTATTTTATTTAAGTAGAACAAATTGCTTAAAAGTAATTACTTAAAAATTGACTTATAAATAATTGACAAATAAAAAGCCATTTATCTTTCATAGAAACCCAAAATAAAAAATTGTATAAATTTAAGAAATGTTGAAATTAAGATGTGTGGGGAGAGGTGGCACACTTCCTCTCCGGTTCTATATAATATGAGAGAGCGTCCCCCTCTCTCATCAATTTTTATGTTTTCTATTTATTTTGTGCTTTACTTTTGGCTCTATTCTTAGCTCTTCTATTCTTAGCTCTATTCTTAGCTCTATTCTTAGCTCTTCTACACTAGCTTTTTGCCATATTTACTTATTTCAGATGTAGAAAGGTTATCTTTGATGCAATTGGCTCATATGCTAGATAATTCTGGTAATGAAAGAGTAATCAAATAGGTAATTGCAAGACAATGGGAAAAGCATCAAGGAGAAGCAAAAAATTTAAAGCTAGCTTAGATTGTGCATCCATAGTTTTAAACATAGTGACTAGTAGAGCTAGTCCACAAACGATCAAGATCATCATCAATAACATCAAAGAAATATGATGAGCAACTTTGAAACTCCAAATTTGGGACATGTCATATAATTCTTATGTTAATCTTTGAATCAGTACCGGTCCTCAGGCTTAAGCATCAAATCAAAAGAAATTATAGATCCTCGTAGCTTAAAATACTATAATTCATGGTGCTAGTCTTGCCCTGCCGGCTCAATGTAATATATTATAGAGGTTTGTATATATTCTAGTGAAGGGCATCGATGACATTACCATTGATGGTGGCCATGTAAAGAGGCCAACATTGATTCATTGGTCCACAAACCTACATCAATTTGGATTTTCCAAAAGGAGCATATGAGGTCAGCTAGGCTATGCTCAAAAGAATGAATGTTGCACCACCCTTAAACCCATCTCTCAACAACTATCCTTTATGCTTTGAAAAAGATCTCTATGAAAGAAAAACCAAACCATCACTCTCCTTTGCATTCTCCTTTGGAAACATGTGTACCATATATTTGTACCTGAGTCAACAAAAGGGAGGCCCCGCCAATGGCTCCATGGAACAATGGCTTGTTTTGTTGCCACATTGTTGAAAGCCTGTAATTTGTGGACCTTTGATCTAGTTTGATGCAAGAGAAAGACTCATATTAGTTTATGGCAACAATTGGAAAATTGGTTGGCAAAATTCATCATTAGCCTCCTCCTAAAGGGTGCAAGTGCACAATTCATGCACCAACTCCTTGTTTACTATGAAAATGACATTCTTTAGCCTTACACACATGCATAGATCGACAGAGTGATCACTTGTTCTGTGGCCAATATGTCTCACTAGTACTCTTCATGTTGTCCATAGTTAAGAGGCATTCGAAATCTTCCACAAAGCTTGCAAATATTTGGGATTCTGTAACGAAAGGTGGAAAAGTTTGATGATGTAAAATGTGATGTTTGCAAGATGAATTGGAGAATAGTTCAAAGGTTTGAGCTCGGCAAGTCAAGAACAAACGACTGCAAATCATGGCACTCCAAAGAAGGTGTAGTAGATGTAGCTAAGTGACAAAGAAAATTGTAGGCGTCATTTAACTCCACAAATAAAATTAGTGATTGGTCAAGCAGATGCTTTAGTCACCTTGATGGGTGGTGTCAGAATCATGTCCGACTTCAAGCTCTTTGGCTACAAAATGTAATACAAAAGAACACAAAGCACTAATGAGAATTGATTGTTTCACTAATCTTCTTCCAAGGATAGTATGAAAGGAAAGAAAACCATCCTCACTTTTCATCAACCGGGTCTACATTGTAGGCCCAAACATAGCATCGATGTCAAAAAACAAAAAGAGTTCAAAGAAAAGACCCGATCCATTAGTCAGAAATATTAAGCAAGCAACGCATTCTTCAACAATATAGACAAGAAATGAACAATTCAACATGTTCCTACAAGATCGCATGTTTTGGACAAAAATGCATTGAGGGTTTTGATTTTTGTTTATACTATTATGCTACTGTTTCAAGTAATGAAATGGATGCAGCTAGTCTGAAGGACTTCTAGAAAATCAATGAAATCATAGACATTTCGTGACTTGAAATGGCTTATTCGGTGAATGATCTCATAACTAACGTACTTATATCCTCCGCCAGAACATTCCCTTGCTAAGTTTTGAAGCATGAAGCACATTTGTTAGGGACCCAATGGATTGAATGACGTTAGGTAGAATATTAAACCATCTATCAAAAGCTTCTGTTGCCAGAGAATGCACAAGTTCGAGACTTAGAATTTAGATCCACTCTTAAATATACAAGTCACCAATTTTTGCTTCAAGTGCTTACACCCAACATTATCAATGTCCAGAAATGGCTTTCAAAATCAATTTAAAATGAATGTATAGTACTCTATTCAATATGTATTGTGCATGTGCTCTATTCAATTTGAGTTCATGTTGGGAGTTTGAATATTTTAAACAAGTATAGGGATTCATGTCACAACAAGCCAAGCACATCCTTCTAAGACAACGAAATTTCAAAAGTTGACTATTTTCTCTTTTGTGAGTTGGTAGTTGATCCAACCATTCTTGTGAAGTTTATCAAACAAGATCAAGTCCAATGTCCATCCAAAACACTAGAAGACTTCTTAGCTTGATTGACTGGCTCATGCTACCAATAAAAGTCATGCAAGGCAAGAATGGGAGATCGAAGAATCACTTTTGAAGATCCAATTCCCAAGAAGCACTAATCCTTGCATATCACAAGTAATAAATTTTGCTATATCCCTAGTATTTACAAGGAGGATCATGTCCAGCGGACTTTGTGTCATGCCTAATGTCAAAATGTTTTATGGTTGTTTTTTACCTCTTTTATAAAGATGCTAAAATATTCTAAACTAACAATTATGTGCTAGATAACAAAAATGAAAATATATCAATAAATAAGAAGCTTGTCAAGAAATGAAATCAAATTAAAAAGTAATCACATAGCAAGCAAGGCACATGCAGACACAACAACCAATAAGATTGGTTTTTTTAACAATAATTTTAAAATACTCCAACCTTCTCTAAGGCCTTCCCCTTGGGGATAATTGTGGGAGAGGTGAACGTTAGTTATTTCTGTGGAAAGGTTGGATCTTACAAGCATATGATCTAAAAACCACAACTGGTGGTGCCATGGGGAGTATTGTAAACACATCCTGATGCACCGCTTATACATTTTTCCGCGGCGCAGCATGTACATGGAAGGTTTGTTCCTCTACGAAATCTTGTGCACGTCACGTTCACGTCTGGACAACATACAATAGTGGGGCACAACTCTCTGCACGTCAGACCTGCGCATTCACAAAACATAGTTAGGATTCTCTTTCGCCAACCGCACGAGTCTTGATTTTTCCATGATAATTAAACTTAGTTCCTAAATGCGGTAACCAAGGCCATAAACGACGATTCAGAGCAGCATTCTTATCAAAACGATTACCTCCGAGGCTGGAGCTCTCGCCGCATGTCTTTTCTTGAAAAGCAGCTGAACTACGAAGCAGATCAAATGTCAAAGACTGTGCATGGAGGACTAATGGCATGCAACTAGCTGCCTAGAGAATAATAAAAACAGAATACCTGAGAAGAGCAGGAGTAGCATCAAGAAGCGGAGAGGACGAGCTCCAGCCATCGTGAAAGAAAGAAAATTGCAGTTGTAGATTATCTCCGACAACAGCTCCCTCTTATAGTGTCGAAAATATGCATATGCCATCAAGATATCGGACGTTAATCAAATAGGCCATGACAAATGCTTCACCTACTCCTCTCGAATACAAAGCGTGCACGAAATTTCTTCCATCTTTATTCATGTAGTACCTCATTGTTGTTGTAAGGAGGTCGCCATGAAGTTGCTGTTGGTTAGAGGCCACAATATTTCACGTTTAATGTCTACTCTTTATCTTACCAATCACACAGGCTTGAAAACCCAGCTTTATCACAAGTTTACATGAAGGTCCTTTACTCAATTGAGAAGTGATAAATGTTCTCTCTCTTGAATTCAAACTATGCATGAAACTTCTTTGCCTCATCACAACACCCTAAGACCCCCAACCAAAGAAAACATGATTAATCAAAGGAAAAACATAAAGTGTTTCAAAATACATAACCTCGACTGGTGTAAAATGTCATTAATGCAAAAATGATGGGAGAGGGGCACGCTTAAGTAAGGAGTGGAGGGTTAAATCATTAAACAAACCTGACGTTGAGGAGAGAGACATGATTGAAAAAGAAAAGTAGGCACATTTATCACATCATGCTCTACTCATAGTACATGGAGGAGAAGAGGTCGTGGATTCAAACCTTTTCAATGCGCTTTTGAGGAAATAGGGCCCTCTTAATTAGAGTTAAAGATTAATTAAATATGGTGTGAGAAATAAAAAGTTAATTAATCTCTTGAGCATATGTTAATCACCTCTCCATGGACAAAAACAAATGAATGGAATAGGAGAGATGAACTAGAAGTGCCACTTGGAAGATAAGAAACTCTCTTTCTTAGGTAGAACAATCAGTTCTGTTTACTTGTATAGGTGGTAGGTTGCCACAGCTAGTCCCACTTCAAGCCCCAACCTCGCATTTTCAAACATGAGTAGTTCACAATTTTTAATCTCAACAAAGTTAGATCATTTGAAATTAAAAAGCTATAACTTTTGATCAATATAACAATAGAGAGATCAATAGAGGAGACTTGATACACACATGTAGATAACATACATTAATACTTAAAAATAGAGAGATGAACACAAGAGATGCTTGAAGTGTAACACAACCAATGCTCACTAGCACATATATATGTAGATAATATACTATAATTGTTACAAATAATCACACATTGGAAATCTTGACACCTCTAGATTTAAAGCGTCAAGTATAGTTAAGTAACACAAAGTTAAAGTCAGTCTATGCTAACATGTTTTTATTAAATTGTGCATTATGCTACACTCCCATCCACTTTATGTCCCTTAAACACACTCCATCAACATAAATTAAAACCCAAATTAAACATTGATGAAACAACAAATGCAATAAAAATAGCTTGTATGTACATTATCAAAGTTAAGAAAAATAAAGCAATAGATGATTATGAATATTATTGGCCGTTGGATAGTACTAATGTGATGCCTCCTTTGATTCTTGAGGATGGATAATCGTGTGAGCATCACATGCACTTCTCATGCTCTTCCATAATATGGACAAGTCGAGGACCCACACAATGCTCTTGCATTTTAGAAATTGGCTGTATAGCATTTTATTTTTTGTAATGCGTAAAAATGAATAAATGTCAATGCTTATAGCATAGCTTCTAAAACCTTATCCTAATGCTTAAGGCATGCATTTGTGAAAGAATTATATATTCACACAATTACCATTAATTCAATGTAAAATTCAAAAGAATAAAAATAATACAACTAATCTTAAATATAATTTGACATAAAAATACATAATATTTTGTAACACTAACAAATTAAGAATTATTTCAATATAAGAAGTTTTAACTTGTTACTTTTATATCATATTGCATATAAAATACTAGTGTGAAACCCATGGCATGCCATGGACTATTATTCTTGTGAGTTTATCTATCTTTTCTTTCTTGCAAATGAATGTATGAGCAAGAAGCTACCTATGAACTTTTCCCCCTAGGCACCCTCTTAAGGACACCTTTCTTTGCAATACAATGTGGAAATGTAGCCTAGTTGCCTTTCTATCTCCTTGCGATCACTTCTTGTGGTAACAAAATTCCAAAATGTGAGATGATTTGACAGAGTTGTGGTCTTGATTCATAATTGGAATTCATTGAGACATGGATGAGCCTTCATCGCTCTTGCAGTTTCCTATGCAAACTCACTTGAAAGCAAAACTTTCTTCTTTCATGTGCTTCCCTTCCTCTTGTTGATTCTTGTGATTGTAGTCATCTGTTTTATTGCCAAAGTAACATGTGCAATTGGTTCTCACTATGAACTTTTAGATGAAATGATATTATTAAAAATTTTGTTCATCATGAACTTCATGGGCAAATCTAGATGGTGCACATAATAGCCAAGTTTTTCTCCAGCCATGATTTACTTTGCATCTAACAATTGAACTTTTTCTATTGATAGAGTCATCTAGGTGCTGGAACATCACCCATCTTGTAGCAATTGTGAAAAACATCGCTTAAAATAAATTCTCTATCGATAATAACTATATGTGAGTGCATGCTTGTGTAAACATACGTGTTTCTGCCCAATAGGTGATTATCATGTACCATTGCTTTCATGTTCAAACTGTTTCATGTTAATGTACTTTCGAGAGCAAGTTGAGACAGAACTCATAACATATACAAAGCATATCCAGATTTTTTTTTGAGACTCAAAAGCATAGTTGAATATTTAATCAATGAGAGCACTTAGCTACATGCATCCAAAACGATGTCCTTGCATGAGCCAACTAGAAAGGCATATATGGAATGCACATAGAAATGAGATTTATGAAAAATTTTAAGATTATTTCTTTTTAAAAGTAGTATTGATTTACCTTTACCCTTTTAGAGTTTCTTTTTACACAATATTGCTAGTTGTAATCACATCATCTTCATGAGTTACACTTTTTTTTTGTGCGAATTTATTACGTTTTCTCTAATAACACCTTTGTTGTATCAAGTACACAAGTTTGTGATATTGATGTACAATTGTCCATGGGTATAGATTGATGACATCAAGAAAAAGCCTAAGATGCCTAAAGATTGGACTTGCACTTTATTTACAACCATTGCAAAAGCTAGTTGTATTGGATTAAATTGTGTTTTCCTCATGGGTTGATGCAACCTTGAGTCTAGACATTTTTGGTCAAGTTCATGGCATTTTTTGTACATAGTTAACTTGATCGGCCCATATATTACACATTGCGTAATGGATTTTGACAAACTTGACATCCAATCAGTAATACACATTCCAATATTTAAGATGAGATGAAGAAAACATAAAAGTAAACTTTATAATTTGATCATGAAATGGTTACATGTTCTATGTGGCATGTGAGGCATGTGTTCTAAAAAACATATATTGTTATAACAATTTATGCAAAAACATTTAAAAAATTTTCTACATATACATGCAACCCAATAATCAAACTAAAGTTCATTATGTGAGCTTCTTCTCAACTAAAGGATACATCCAATTGAGAAATGTATTTGGTATGGTATAAAAGTTTGCATACCCATTTGAGGGCATGCTCAATACCTTTTTTGGGCTTATTGAAACCAAAATGGATTGAAAAAATGAAATCCACACTAGTGGGACTAGTGAAACGTTGTCTTTACACACGTTAGTTGGTGATATTTGTATGTTAATTCAACTATTTGACTCTATGCAAAGTTGTGCCACCTCTTTTCCTTTGTCTCTTGTTGGCTTAATCTTTCCAAGAGAGAATCTACATGTACTCTTAACTCCAAGGCTACTCCTTTAACCACTAGATTCAACTCCTTGCACATGAATGTAATGATTTCTCTTCTTATATCATGGGCATTTGTAACTACATCTTTGGAGTTGAAGTCCACATTCTCACCTGGGACAAATTTCATGTACAACATCTTAATGGCCAGTTAGAATGATGAAGAAGATGGACAAACAATGTAAGGAAATCCTCTCAGTGTTTGCCTTCATATCATCTTTGATGCACTTAGTCCCCTTCCATCATCCCTTTCTAGATTCGTTTATTGCCACTAGCCATACTCCATGCACATCATCTATGGTAATCTGTTTGTTTATGTCCTTCCATTAAGGAACATAGGTTTGGCCCACTTGCTAGTTCTTGTAGCAACACAAGCCGCCCCAATAGTATCCATTCTTAGAGCCAAAGAGCGCATCCGCTTGAAAGCTTTTTGAGGTCTTTTCTTTGCAACAGCCTCCTCGTCCAACTCCTCGTTTGTCATCGACTATTTCACCTATCTTTATTACGTTTCTCATCCTTTTGTTTAGCCATGGAAATACACGTTCAACTTGCTAGGATTACAAAGATAGTCATCTACAGAACAAAAGCACATGGTGTTCAGTGCATAGGCAGACATAAAATTTTTCAATTGCAAACACGAACTTTAACTAATTGAAACTTTATTAAGGTTTTGAAAGCACGAGTAAAAGTTAAAATTTAAAAAAACACTCAACTATCAAATGTAACAATTAACTAATAATTAAGTTTAAATCAATGAACAACAATTTAATTCAAAACTGTGGGCACCATATGGATAGAGTAAATTTAACATGCAAACAAGAAGGAGAACTTTTTTATACCAATTACATTTTGAACTACAAATGCAAATGGATTCTCAAAATTAAAAATACCAACACAAGCAGCATTTCATAGAAACTTGAATACAATATACAAGTCCATACGAACATGAATTACACAGTGTCATAATTGAGAAGCTATTGAATACAATAAACACTACCATAAAAATATGGATTAGACAATTCCAGAAGAGAGTACCTATATTTTTCAATTCATATTCAATAAACACCTCCTTTGGGTTGCTTGAGCCATGAGATCTTCCAAAGTGGTATTTACCCAATCCGTTGTTACCATTGCGGTTCGAAGCAAACGAGACAATCCAGAAATAAAGTAATCATTGAGCACTTCAGCTGCTGCAGAGCATTGTGCTGGGAGGCACTTGCTACCTGCAACATTTGTCAGAATTGTGCCACATAATCTTCCACCTCATCATCACCTTGATCGAGTAGCCATAGTCCTTCAGTGATTTGTAGTGTGATCTTCTCACTACTACTCTATGGAACCTCTGCAAGAAGGCCGTTTTGATTGCATCAAAGTTTTCAAAGTGGTCTGTTGCATATTTTGATAGCCACCGGGCTTCAAACACCACCGCTTGTCGAACGGGATTAATAGCCACCTTGTTGAGTTCATACACTTTACCAAATTGGCAAATGTGGGCATGCAGATCTTCCTCCCTCTTCCTGGAAAACTTAGTGTTAAGCTCCAAGCGGAGACTCACGTGTCGTGGGGATCCTCCAACCAAGCTGCTATGGAGAGCTTGTCCTTGTGAGAGTTGTATCGTGTGCAATCGTGCAGTGGCATCACAAACATCGCCGTCCCTGGATTCGTTCCATGTTGCTATCAAATCAAGGGGGAGAAGGGAATGAGAAGGAGATGAGAAGGAAGTGTGAGCGTGGTGAAAGGGGAATCGATTCGTAAGGTAGCAACAAGAGTGTAGGGAGAGGGAGACAATGAACAATAACAACAAGTTGAAGGAAGCTTGATCTCACTCTATTCCACAAAATGAAGAATGAAGACCAAAGTCAACAGACTTGGCTTTTATACGAGGACCTTTTGAAGGGAGGTTCATCCCTAATTTCCTTACTCCTTTTTCACTCAATTGGCCCACGGCCTATTACAATGAATTACACCAAATAGATAGATAAGGTAGAGCTATGTTACAGCGTGTAACATGTCCCCATTCCTGTTCAAAAATTCATCCTTGGAATGGTTCAAAATTGGGATGGTTTAAGAATATTAGTTGTCAAGGCATGCTTTAATAAGAGCATGTCTGGCAAATAATTTCTTGGATAGCCTTGTGAAATAGGGGTGTGGTGGCTAAAAATGCATGTCTACCATATCCTCGAATGTGTGGATATGGCAAGCATGGAGATTACGTACTCTTATGTACAATTGGCCAATCTGTTTGAGATCTGGGCCGATATCGTTTGAGAATTGGTGATTGTCGAGGAATGGTGTCCAGCAGCAAAATTATGAGTCTATTAAAGTGACATGCTGCAACAAATGTTGGATCAGGTACACGTTGATACCGTTGATTCCAGTCCCTCAATTGTTGGGCAAGTCTTGTGGATGTTGCTGTTGGTGTGAGAATGAACTTTGGAAAGTTATACACAATATTTGGATATTGCTTGCACAAGTCCTTAAATGTTGTCCAGCTCCACCTTCTTGTCATGGGCATAAATGTAGGATCGATGCATCTGAACCTGTGCGCGTTACAATACATGCTCCATGCAAGAAGGTTTTCCTGTAAGAATCGTACATGCCATTTTGGCTGTACTCCCATCTATTCTTCCGTTGGTGGGAAGTGGCTTGTCTAAGGCTATTTGAATCTGCCTCGCTTTCCTCTTGGATGATCGTCTGCCCAACACCACATTGTATTGCTTATAAACCTGGTCAGGGTTTGGATGTCCATTATGTCTATCATCCTTAAGCCTTGTTTTTTCATCTCTCTTGTCCAAGTGCATAGATCAGCTTGCGTTTGCAAGTCCTGGAAGGTGTACAGTGCTTTTGTCCACTCTTTTGGTGGTGGTGGTGCTGGTTGCGGTGTGGACGTGTTGTCTTCATCTGCCTCTGCTGGAAAATCTTCGGGGAATTGAGGGAAGAACTGTGCTGGGGCTAGAGTAGCTTCTGTGTTGGTGACGAGGGGTTTAAGCATCTGTTAAACATATGAATGAATGTCCCCTCCATCACATGCTTCTTTGCTCATTGCTGGCTCTGCCTCTGCCTTTCCCTTGTCCTGTTGAGTAGGGTGGTTTCTGCAGCTATAGGAGTGCTGAGGAGTGAGGAGGATTGTATGGGTTTGGCATTATATGTATGTAGGGCATCAAGGGCTGTTTGATGCGGTGGCTGATAGGGGTGGTGAGGTCTTCGGGAGGGGGCTTTAATGTAGCAAAAATGGCCCATTCAGCCTGCTGTTCTTCTAGGGTTTGGCCTTCAGGATGAGCTACGAGCGAGGTATCATAGTTATTGGTGTAGGTGGTATACATAGTGCTAAGGCATTCATATACTCAGTTGTACAAAATGATGATGCCAAGAGGGTTATATTGAGTCACCCCTTGGTCTAACAAAAATTGGTGACATCGGCGTGCCTCCATCCAGCCTTGCGACTACATCCAAAATTGACTTTCAAAAATCTGATCTTGCGGATATGGGTAATCCGATAAGTTAGTGGGCTTCGATAGCTCCATTACCGGTTCAGAGGGTGAAAAGTCATTTGATTCTTGAATGCATCAGCACCATGAACGGAAATTGAGTACTATCGGATGTATGGGGAGTTGATAGATTTCTGTTTGATCCTTGAGGCATAGATCACCTCGGAAAAAAGACATAGCAAAAATGGGATGTGTGAAGTAGGAATGTTTTTCTAGGAGGGTGGTGAATTGTGAGGGAGGGGGAGGCTCGATGAGATCAACTGCATGCCGTACAGACGAGGTGGCGATGGTATTGAAGAAGTAGGTTAGCGTCTGGTCCACCATTCGGTGTTCCAGAGCTAAGGTTACTCTATTTGATGAGGCTGTCATGATCATTCGATGCTCGTTCTCGAGCTGCTCATCAGGTGAGACTAGAATTCTAGGAATTTCCTCCAATTCTCTAATTTGTTGTTCTCTTTGTCTCTTTTTCTACTGCCCATCTGCAAAGAGGATGAAGCTCTCTCGCGTGTTCCTATCATAATTCTTCACAAATTCAGGGTCTTCCAAAAACTTGTAGCATTCTGAGCTGTGATAAGTGATTTTGAAATGTTCTGTCCCCTCAATCAGATAATTGGAGTGGATCACAATGCTATTGAGTTTCTTAATCCATTCCATTCCCAATGGTGAGTGATGGAAAATGGTGATGTTATACTCAGAGTAGGCTATTGGTGCGAAGGTTTTCGATATGGATCTATTTTGGGTGGGTCTCGATGATGAGGCAACTGTGGTGGCTGAGGTCAATCTAGCTGGGTGTATTCTCCAATTTTTTGTTTTGTTTGCCAGTGATTGGTGTGATTTTTGATTGATTATATGCTGTGTGTCCGAATTTATTTTTGTTTTCGACTAGTGTCAACTGTGGTATGGTTACTTCTGATTGTTGTCACTTGGATTAGGGTTCAGTGCCGTATCTTTCGACCCTTCAGTGAGATGAGTGGGGATGGTGCCTGATGGATCGGTGAGCTAGTCATTCTATCAGTATTTGTGAGGCTGAGTGGATGGACTGCTGGTTACTTCGATGTCATTCCGACCATGCCAACATCTAGGATTAGATGGTTGTTTCTGGATGGGTTTTTCTACATTTTATTTGTGCACTGCACTTGCATGGCGGCTGCTTGGACATCACTGGATGGGAGAGACATGGTGGGCCTGGTCCATGTTAGACCTATCAACCAAGGAGTTATTCCTTCTTTTGCTCTTGGTCTCAGTGGATGGCTTGTAGTAAGTGTGAGAGGTCCATAGAACCTTTTCAACTTATTCTAATTGATGTATCCATCCATGACGACTCCATCTAGTGTGGTAATCCATACGGCTCCTTGTGGTGTAATTTCAACCACACGATAAGGGCTGGTGTTGCACACACTAAACATAAGAGCTAAATCTCCTTCCGAGAGATCCTTGTCCTTGAGATTTTGGTCGAACCATGTTTTTCGTCTTAGTTTCTCGACCTTCATCCCATAGGCTGCCCTTAGTCATGTCTCTTCTAGTCTCTCTAATTCGACTAACCGTTCTGATAAAGCTTCTTCGGTAAGTCTTTCCCTTACTGCCAATCTCAAGCTTGGCACTAAGTATTCCATGGGCATTACTGCCTCCATTCCAAAGGCTAAGCTAAAGGGTGTGTGGTTTGTGGCTGCTTTGTAGGCTGTTCGATAAGCCCAGAGTGCGGCTGAAAGTTTGTAATCCCAATCATTACGACTGGCTTCCACTGTTTTCGTTAATATGCTGCACAATGTCTTGTTTGTGCTTTCAGCTTGCCTGTTGGCTTGGGGATAGTAAGGGGTTGATTTTTTGTGACATATGAGGAACTCAGTTGTGAGTTGCAAGATCACTTCATTTAGAAAATGTGAACCTCTGTCACTCACAAGTTCTAAGGGACATCCAAACCTCGAGAAGACTTGCTCATACAAGAACTTCGCCGTTGATCTGGCATCAGCCTTCCGTGTCGCTCTTGCCTCCACCCATTTCGTGAAATAGTCTGTCGCCACGATGATGTATTGGGCTTGTGTCATTTTGGCGGCAGGGCTTATGGGACCTACGAAGTCAATACCCCATTTCTCAAACGGTTGAGAAGCTAGGTTTCCTGTCAAAGGCATCCTGTCCCATTTATGTGGTTTGGCAGTTCTTTGGCATGGATCACATCTTTTTGTGAATTCCGCGGCATCTCCAAAGAGTGTTGGCCACCATAACCCAGATTGTAACGCTTTCCTTGTTGTTGTCTCAGCGGAGAAATGACCTCCTACTATTCCAAAGTGTGCTTCTTTGAGAATGGTTAAGAACTCATCCTCTCGTACACACCTCCTAACAATACCATCCTTTCCGGTTTTGTACAACTGACCCGCGATCAGTTGATAAGGCACTGTGCTAAGAATTAATCTTCGCGCTCTTGCTTTGTCCAAGGATATCCCTATTGCTAGTCCATTAGCAAGATAATGACATATCTCGTCCGCCCACCTTGGAACAATATCTATTAGGAACAGTGAGGCGTCGAAAGATCGTCATCTACTCCTATAGCGGCTTCCCCAAATGGTATTTGTGACATATGGTCAGCCAACATATGAGTTGTGCCTTTTCTTACTGCAACTATGAAGTCAAATTCCAATAAGACAAGCATCCATTTGGTGATGCGACCAGTTAAGCATGGTTTGTTAACCAAGTACAACAGAGCTTGATGGTCTACGAAAAACACGAATTTATTGGCCAGCAGGTAATGCCTAAATTTCTTAACGGCATAGACCATTGCTAGACCCTCTCGTTCTGTTGTGGTGTAATTCCGTTCTACATCATTTAACTATCTGCTTGTGAAATAGATGGGATGGTCAAGCTTGTGTTCGCCCGGTTGTGTGAGGACGCAACCTATAGCAAAATTGGAAGCATCGATATGTACTATCTCGTATATGAATCCTGCATCGAGCAACTTGTTAATTTCTTCCTTGACAATCATCTCATATTTAGGATTCATATCATATGGTTTTTGTTGGACCGGTTTCTCCCGGATGGGAATCGTATGTTGTACCACTTCAGGTGGTATGCCCTTCATGTCTTCATAGGACCATGTGAAACAATCTTGGTATTCCTTGAGGAGTAGAACCAATTGTTGTTCGTACGATCGGTTGTGTCTGACTCTGCTACAAACAAATGACCACTAAGCGGCCTATGTTTCCAGGTCTCAAGATCTACCTTGATGATTTGATCATTCTTCCGTAGGTAGATGATGTTTGTTAACCAATCATGTATCAGGCCGGCCGTACGCATGCATGGTCTACCTAGAATTATGTCGTATGAGTCCGACTGGTTACCAAAGTCCATGACCACAAACCATACCTTGTAGGTTAGCTCAAAGGTCTTTACCTTTAAGTTCTTGACTACCCCTACTGGTCTTGTGGTCGCACCATTTGCTAATTTGACGATCAATGAGGTTTCTTCCATTTGTGGCTTACCCCACTTTTCCCAGCATTGCCGCATCATAATACTAACTCCTACTCCTCCATCTAAGATGGTGGTTACTGCTTGCCCTTGGTAGGAGACGGGAATTACTGCATTGGTATCAGCGCTCTCAAAGTATTGTCCCAATTTGTTAATTGGAACTGCTGGTGCCTCTTGTGATCCTTGCATAGATGGTTCCCTAGGTTCCGTTGGTTTGTTAGGTACTCTGGCCATTGAGTCAAGATGACCATTCATCTAGTCACATAGGTCATACCACAGGGTTGGGTTGCTTCGTAGAAGTGTGGCGATTGGTATCTCTACCTTCATGGATAGGAATGTAGCTAATCCACTAATGTCCCTTGGCCCATCTGGTCTTGTGACTACGTTCGAATACCTGTCCGGGAGGTTGAATATTCCCCATGGACCTTCTTCTTCCAACTTTTTGCATTCCTGGGTCTTCCGCGAACATTCTGTCCATCAGGAATGAGCTCTTGCTGGACATTCCCTCCTCCTCTTGTATAATTGAAGGTATCTTCAGTGGAATTTTTGGTGGAGGATATGACATGTGTGGTGGGAACGTGGTTTCCCTGATGAATTGGGGTTGGGTCGGCGTCTCCTCGCGTTTCTTGTATTCGGCGATCGGTGCCTTGGCCTGATTTAGCCTTTCTATTTCCACTGTCGGGTTTGGATATCCATCCAACCCCTTGGGCGTGCTCGGTCGTGGGTTTCTAATTGTCTGGTCTCTTGATCCCTTTCCTTGTTTGGAACTAGATTCCTTGCTCACCGTGCTATGGGTTGTCTCTGTTTCTACCCAGGTGGCAGTTTCTTCTTCAAACCGCTTTGCTCAATTACTTGGTCTCGTCCCTTGCCAATCTTAACTGCGTGTTTTTGTGACGTCTCTGTCTTGGGTGGCTGTTCATTGGCTATGCTAGCTTATTTTAGCTTCTCCTTCTCATGTTTTCTCAACTCCTATCTCATAGCTCTGGCTTGTAGCCGTGTTATTGCATTTAAAGGAATATGAGCTATTCTTCCTCTTTCTACCCCTAAGAGTTTGAGACTGGTTGTCTTTGGACCTACTGCCGGTGTAGCCGGTCTTCTCATGGAAGAGTCTTTGTACATAGAGGTACGTTCTGTGCTAGAATAGCTTGTGGTTGTGCTGCGATTGCTGATGGTGTAGCATTGACCGTGTAAGGGCAATCCTTGTAGAAGTGATTTCCTTGGCATCCATAGCATAGTATTAGCTGTCCTAGTTGGCTTCGGTAAGGACATTCATTAGCCTTGTGTGGACCGCTACATTTGTAACATTGTATCGGCGGACTTGTGCTTGTGGCATTCATGTCCCGTGCCTTTGGGTTGACTGGTACTATTTGGTACACAAGAATATGCTGCTCTCCGTGTAGCACGTAATGGCTTATGACATTGGTCATTTCCATTTCTTCTTCCATATTTGCTTGGGAGTTGTTGGGTTCCTCTATGGGCATTTCTTGCTCCACCCACTCTAGTGTTCCTGCTTCTACGGGTTGCGTGAATGGAGTTTGTGGGCTAGGAATTCCTCCTGTGCTCTCTTCATGTTGATGTTTGGAATTGTTCTGGGTGCATAGGTAGGTGGTATATAGGTTTGTGCAGGCGCCCATGTCATTTGTGGTGGCATTCCGAACTATTCTGGTATCTGCCCTGAGATTCTAGGCTCAATCATTGACGATTGTGGTATGACTGTCTGTCGAGCTGCGATGTTCGTCATTTCGTTGCTCGTCCCGTGGATATGGTCATTTGATTGGACCCTTCTAGACGATGATGCTGAAGGCATCGATGTGCCTGATGTGGTTACTTCGGTCAATCTGTCTCCTGAGTTCTGAGGTACATTGGAAAACCTAGGAGACGGTTCTGGTTCTTGGAAGATATCAGGTATGTTCCTTGGAAACCCTTGTGATGGTCCTGTTTGATACTCTTCAAATCTCACTGAGGGCCTTCTAAGGTTTGATCCCCTAAGGTGTACTCACCCCTTTCTTCTATTGTAATGGGATCTCTATTCATGGGCTCTAAAATAGGAGGTTGGGTTGCTATTGGTGGTAAGTTGTTTTGTCCGATTAATCCCCCTACATATTCTGGTTCTTGAAAACCAAATCTTCCCATCATATTCGTGAATCCTTGGTACAGCCTGGTTGCTGCTGATGATGTGGGAGAGTGTGTTTGCTCCTCTACTATAGTAGAGTTAGGAACAATGTTCACTCTAGCCTCATCTTGGCAATCCATATTATCTATTTGACTTGATGTGTCCTTGGAGCTAGTTTCTTCGGATCGTTCAAGCCCTTGGACCGAGGCTGAACTGTAATTAGATCTGGAACCGTCAGATCTGTTTTGTCTGAAACTGGGCACACTGAAGTGTGATGACTCGTAATTTGTGTGGGACAGATTATCTTCTGGCTCAGAGTCAACTCCTAGGACCCTTCCTGACCTAAGGTACATGTACCTTAATGAATGTCCTTCTAAAGACTTGGTGTCTTGTTCTTAGCAGAAAAGATTAGAGAAATTGAAGACGGGGCTCCACACCCTTGGTCTTGTATTCACCCAATTCAGTTCAGAGTGAGGGGTTCTGTTGTTTTGAGATTCCTGACGTCATTTCTACCTTGAGGGGATGATTTTTGTTATGTTTGGACAGCTCCAGTTCTATGGCCATGACGTGGCTACACGACTACGGTGGCACAACTGAATCCGAGGCCACTGTAGCCACGGCGGGGCTACCCTTCTGCCTTAGTCGATTTTCAGAAGGTTTCTTTTTTGGAGGCTTGTAGGTGTTGTGATGCCTGCCTTGTGCTTTTTGAAGTGTTTTAGTGCCTTGACAGATTTTGCCAGGGCTGGAGATGCTCTTTTTTCGATTCAAAGTCAATTTTTGGCAGTTTCAGGTGATGATTTTGAGTACGGGGGCACAATTTTGACTTATGTTCTTTGATGGTTTTATGGGTGTTTGACAGTGGATTTAATAACCTGGAATGCAATGCATTAGTTTCTCACAAACAATATTTGATAAAAATGCAATTTCCAAGGTGGAGATTCACTACGTGGCCACACAAAAATATCTTGTGGGTAGGTGGACACGTGTCAGAAAACTGGCGACTGTGAGCAGGATAAGATTTATGTGGTGTTTGTCCCCCTGGAAGGCGGTGCCCATGGTGGTGCTCCAACTGACTACGGTGCTACAACTGACGACGATGGCACATAGACAGTTACCCGCGACTCAGCCAGAATGTGAAAAATCCATCTGTCAGCTCAATTTTTTGTGTTTTCTTTATCTGTTTTTTGCTAAATGGGTGCTCTACTACCCGATCTACGAACCTATGACAATAAAAAACCAAAACAAACACAAAAACATGGAGAATTTTGGGTTGAAAAGTCACTCAGCTATCACAACAACCATGGTGCTGCGACCTCCAAATCACTTCGTTTTTGCAGTTCTTTTTGGATTAGACACCTACAATGCTTTAGCAATCACAAACACTGACTATTCAATACACAAACTCAACAAAAACAACAAACAATCGCCCGAATCGGCCACAAATCACTCGCCCACAATGGCACCTACTTCTCCAAAACCAGTCGATGTTTGCTACTCATTCAATGGTGGGCAATGGGTGTTTTTCGAGAGAGATTGGGGTGTAGTAAGCTCAATGCGTTGCTCCCCGACAACGGCGCCAACGTGTCGTAGGGAACTTCGCAAGAGCCTATGAAGAGCTCATCCTTCACGTAAACCTTCGTTTGAAAGCTACTACACCTCCCAACTGGCAAGAGTGTCAATCTTGCTCCCGATCTCACTCAAACATGCATTCAATCAAGAGAAGAAGAAGAGGGGAGAGAGGAGAATCAATACGTGAGCGTGGTGAAGAGTGAAATACGTAACGTGAACGCAAGAAAGGGAAGTAGAACAACAACAATAACAACAACAACACATACACAAGTTGGAGACAAGGTAAGGGAAGCTTGTTGCTCTTCTATTCCACAAGTGAGAATACATGCAAATGACCAAAAGTTGGCCTTTATACATAGGCTTTTTAGGGTTCAGCCCTAACCCTGATTTCCATTTAGTCCTCTTATTAGAGACCAATATCTTTACAATTACATGGCCCAGAGGCAATTGCTCTCATGGTTGCTCCCTATACTATTCCTAGTGTTGGGAACAACATTGTTGGCTCTTCTATTATACAAACAAATGTGTTGGAGTAGTGTTAACATCTTGTTAACAACAGTAATGAACATAAACCTATTCTTCCAGATACTCCTATTGTAGCACAAGTGTATGCTCTTAAGTCCTGGCATGAGAGAGCTAGAAATGTTATGTGTTGGCTTTCTATTAGTATCTCTGATTGTGCACATTCAAAATGTAGAGATGCCAAAGGAGGCATGGGACACTGTGTCTAAATTGTATAGCACAAATACGTAGGCAAAAAAGATGCAACTCAATCAAGAGTTGCATAATGTACATAGGGAAAATATGAACATCAATAACTACTCCATGAAGGTAAAGAAGCTTGTAGATTCACTTGCTTCAATTACTGCACTAGTCAAAGATGATGATGTGTCTATGACCTTGAATGGTCTTGGTAAGGAGTATCGTCAGTTTCAAACATCTATTAGCGTCTAGAAGAGATTTCTTGACCTTCAAGAGTTGGTTGCTCTTATGATAAGTGAAAAGAAGAGAAATGGAATCATCTCTTCAAGTGAAAATTTAAATGAGTCTGATTTTTATTCATATTCAGGTAGATGTAGAGGTGGCCATTCAAGTGGGCTAGAAATCAAAATGGAGAAGATGAGCATAATTATGGAGGTGGACATGGAAACTGTAGAGTCACAGGAAGCCAGAGAGGCCATGTCAGAGTTCAAAGGAAAAATGATGCAAGGAGTAGTGTTGAATGCTATTATTGTAAAAAACTAGGCCATATGAAGAAGGAGTATCGTAAAAGTAGAATGATCTGAAAATTGGGAAGTTGCAACAAGGCAACTATGCGTAATCAAGTGATGACAAAAATGAACAACTGTTTGTTATGTAGCATATGCTCAATTCAGTTTGACAGGGGAAGCTAGTTGTTCGAATGATGTTTGGTATGTCAATTCAAGAGCCTCTAACCACATGACCAGCCACGTTGACTGGTTTAGAGAAATGGAGAACTTGGAAAGATGAGGTTATGTTGAAATAGGGGATGATACTACAAACCCTATTGTACATATTGGAAAAATGCCATTGTCTATATAGGATGGATAGACAAAGTACTTGGGATATGTACTTCATGTCCCAAATGTACCCAAGAATTTGGTTCATGTGGGACATATGGTTGAGCAAGGCTTGCAACAAGTGAGATTTAATTCTCATGGATGCTTTGTGGAAGACATGAAGAATGATTACTATCTAGTTGCAAAAGGTAACAAAAATGGCACGATGTTAACTCTGGATGCATGGATACCAAAAATGAGTGCTGCAATGTTTGCACATGGAAAAGCCTGGGTGATTGTCATTTATGTCACTAGCGTGGTTGGTTGTGGCTGTTACATCACCACCGAATAACAATTGTAATACAACTACTCTTGTGTGTGGTAGTTGTGGCATAGTTAGATTGCCACGTATATATGGTTTGGGTTCACATTATGGATCATGTACTCTAGGGTTAGAGATATTGGGTATACCCCTCTTTTATGTATAGTAGTTCAGTCGTGAGTGTAAGGTGCACTGCCTCCGATTGGGGAAACCTTTAACACGGAGCTTGGGAAGCATTACCTAGTCGAAACATTTTGCAAAGCAGTTTCTGTTTGGGTTTTGGAGCCATTTCGGGCCTATTTTTGCATCGCAAGTTTGCAAGCGGCACTCAGAAGGAGTGGCCATTTTTGGTTGTGTGCACAAGGAATCACTATGTTGGGAGAAATAAATATAGTTCTAGGTTTATGCCTTTGACGCAAAGACATTAAGAAGCACAGAGCAGTGGTGAATGTTTGTCTATGCATAAACGTCACTTGGAGTGATTGTGTGGTTGCTGGTTTCAAGCATCAAGTGCAGACCTGTGTTTCTGGCTATCTGTGTGATGGGAGGTTGCATTTGCAGAAATTGTTACTTGCCCTTGTGAGGCAAAATCTCTATTTTTGAAATTGCAAGTTGTTGGTTTTAGTTGATTAAGATGGCCTCTGATAGTCTCACACAGACTGTGAGTGAGAAGCTGGACAAAAACAACTTACCGGGCTTAGAAGTTTAGAATTTCCAATTTCTTGATGGGTAAAGGCTATTGGGATTTCATCACAGGAGATGAATAGGAACCTGTTCTTCCAGATACCCCAATTGTAACACAAGTGCAGACTCTTAAGACTTGGCATGAGAGAGCTAGAAAGGTTATATGCTGGCTTTCTATCAGCATCTCTGATGCTATGATTGTGCACATTCAGGATGAAGAGACACCTAAGGATGCATGGAATACATTGTCCAAATTGTATAGCACAAATATGCACGCACGAAAGATGCAACTCAAGCAAGAGCTGCATAATGTGCAAAGGGAGAATCTGAACATCAATGACTACTCCATGAAGGTAAAGAAGCTTGCAGATTCGCTTGCTTCTATCGGTGCACCAATCGATGATGATGACTTGGTGTCTGTGACCTTGAATGGTCTCGGTAGGGAGTATCGTTTGTTTCGGACATCTATTGGAGTCCGAGAGACATTTCCTAATTTTCAGGAGTTGGTTGCTCCAAAGAAATAGAACTAGCCCTTCAAGTGGAAATTCAAATGAGTATGCTTTCTATTTAGATACATGTAGAGGCAGAGGCAGAGGCAGAGGCAGAGGTGTTGGGGTAAAGGGCAGTGTGCCCACCCACTTGTACAGTGCCCATGTATACTCATATATATATGATAGAGGAATAAGTTGGAGTAGCTTTTGCTCCACCACTTTTGGTGTCTCCTTATCCCTTTGTGTGTGCTCTCCTCTCCCACAACTGGTATCAGAGCCCACGGCGTTTGATCTACGAGGAGCTTGGTGAGAGGAGAACGGGCACTGCTTCGAGAGATCTGCCAGGAGCTTTGGAGAGCTCGATTCTCTCATTCACGGGGGGATTTTGGGTAGACATCATCCAGATCTGTTTGCTCTACAATGCAGCTACAAGAATCACTTTGGGTTATCTTCCAGCGCTCCAGTGCTCCAGCAACCTGTAGGACCCATCCATGGGCGTTGCTGGTTGGACGATAGAGCTTCAGAGCTCAGAGGCAACTTGGCTCGTGAGCACTATCTTTGTTGATGTGCTGCTACTGCGCAGGAGCTTGGAGATGCGGTCGTTGGTGGCTACGTAGTTTTTATTGTAGGCTGCTGCTTTTACTGTAGAGAGAAGGAGAAGCTCAAGGGAGCTTCTACAGTGTGGAAAAGGGCTCTTCTCTTGGTGAAAGGGCTAAATCTGGTCACGTTACCAATTTTGGAGAAAAAGAGTGTCAATTTTGCTTGTTGCAGTTTGCACAGTCCTCCGATTGCGATTCCGTCGACGCCAGGATTCCTTTAAAAAAAAAAAAAATTACAATTGTGCTACCTATAACCTCACATCGAGGTTTCCTCCCAGCAGATTTGGGTCTTATTTTGGCACCATAGCCATTCTTGGAACTTGCAGGTTCAGTCTTGGCATAGTTCTTTGCCATTGTCTCTAGCTCATCTGGGAGCTGTTGGGGAGCCTGTGGATTGCATGTTTGATGTAGTTGTATGCTTGGGAGATAGCCGGTGTTGCATTTGAGGTCTTGGAGCTGAGCATTGGCTGATTTTGGTCTCTTTGTAGGACATTTTGCAAAAGTACGCCTTGTGGACATTGTGTGGGATATGTGCTTGTGCACTATGCAGCTTCTTTCGGTTGCAGTTGAGCTTTGTTAGCTCGTGTTTCCCCGTGCATTTGGGTCCTGTTGGACATAATTTGGTTGCATCTTGTCCGTGCTGGGCATCAGACAGCGTCAGTTTCTTTCAGTTGGTCTTGGCTTCTCGGGGACAAGTGTAGGTCTCCCCAAGTGACAGTAGGCTAACAGAGACTCAGGTTAGGAGTTCTCTTGTCAGAGGCCATTGCAGATACTTTTGTTGACTAAGGACACATGTTTTGAGGTCATTTTTACAGTGATTCAATGGACATTTTGATGGTTTTACACCTACATGTATGGTGGTGTTTATGTAAGTTCATTGAACATCTGAGGAGGATGTATTGTCAGTGATTTGCTGTTGTTTGGAGCACATTTCGGGGCTGTTTTGCCAGTGCTTTTGGGCTATTTTATTACTGATCTGTGAGCATTCTCGGGGCTGATTTGGTTGGGCATTGTACTTGCCATTTTGCTGGTGTTGCAGTTGACATACGGGGTGATCTACTGGATGTATTTTGACCATTTTTGGGGCTGTTTTGCCTGAGCAGATGAGTGCTGTATGTTACGCTCTAGCCGAGGTAGCATGACCTCGGAAGAATCAGTCGACGTTTCCCTTATAGGATCTATCTTTGTAATATATGTGTTTGCGCTTTATGTAAATGATCGGGAGGGATTAATGTCAAGGTCCTAGGTGAGGGCTGATAGCACCAGACTAGATAGATCTGAGACCAAGGGCCTAGTGCAAAGATTGTGCCTAGGGGCAAGGAATTAAATGCATCCCAAGAGAGGGGTGAAATGTTGCATTAGGAAGGCCCTATATGGATGACATGTGGCATCTAGATCTATCTAGGGATTTGGGGTCTGTCAAGGCTAGTGAGAGAAGTGAAGAATGTGAGATTTTTACGTGATTTTGATATAGCTCTCTCTCTTGCTGGGAAGCTTGGGCAGAATTGGCTGGGAGGAAGATCAAGGTGCTACTCCCGTGATCTGCAACAGAGATTAGGATAGTAAAATCTGGTTACACTTACTGTAAAGGGCAGCAAGCATAGAAGGAAGTTGCTGCTGTTGTTTTTATGACAAAACAGTCATTTTCAGGACTGAATATCTCTTTCCTGGTGCGGAATTGCACTTTGTCCCAAACTGGAAAGTTGTAGTTCACAGAACATACTACAACTTTGCTTTTGGATGCAAGATGAACTGGTATAAGCTGCAGGAGTTACAGCCTCTGCAAAATCACAAAAAGTTGCAGTCTACTGTCTATTTGTGACCAATGTGCAGGAAGCTGTTTTTCAGGTGAGAATATCTGAGAATCCATAAGGATTTGGCTCTTGAGGTCAACTGATAAGTTGTAGATCTTTCTACCAGCTACAACTTTGCTGTTTACAGCTTTGGCATCCGGTCTTTCGGTGAAAAGATATCACTGTTCAAAAACAAGAACATCATGTTATCTTGCCCAAAGTGGATGTGATTTCTCTTGCACAACAGTAAATTACAAAAAGTGATTGGGATCTCACTTCAGTCCAAGGGCATTATTGGCATTTTGGCAAGTCACTTTGGCACATTTGGCAAGTGGTGAATGCTTGATTTTGTTGCCAAAGGATTGCACAATCCAATGGTTGAAGAAAATGCAAGTCTAGAATATTATTGTAGGGTTGCCAAAGTTTAAGGTGGATAATATGCACAAGGTATGTGAGGCATGTCTATTTATTAAACAAGCAAGGCATGCATTTCCACATAATGCAAAAGTAAGAAAGAGACCCTTGGAGGTAATACGCAGTGATATGTGGACTACCAAGACAAAATCTAATGGAGGCTGTAACTATTATGTCAGCTTTATTGATGACCACACAAGGAAGGTGTGGGTCTATTTTATGAAACAAAAAAGCGAAGTGTTTAGCCACTTCAAGAAATTTAGAGCAATGGTGGAAAAGGAAAGGGGTATGCATATTAAAGTGCCAAAGTTTGATGGAGGGGGAGAGTATTTATCTCATGAATTTAGTGAATACCTGTAGAATCATGGAATTCAAAGAAAATACTCATGCAAACATACCCCTGAGCAAAATGGGGTTGCAGAGAGGAAAAACAGACATATTGAAGAAGTTGCTCATGCCTTGTTGAATGAGAAAAATGTGCCAAATTTCTATTGGGCTGAAGCGGTAGCAACTGTAGTATATATCATGGACAGAACTCCCACTACAGTAGTGCATGGAGTCACACCTGAAGAAAAGTTCATAGGAAGGAAGCCAGATCTTACACATCTAAAGGTTTCTGGATGCATAACATATGTGCACATTCTAGATAAGAATAGGACTAACTTAGATCCTAAAGTAGAAAAATGCATCTTCATTGGTTACTCTCTGCAGTAGAAAGGGTACAGGTGCTATAACCCTACAACTCAATAGATGAGGGTGAGTAGAGATGTTGTGTTTGATGAGATGAGTGGTTGGTATGCACTAGTGAAAATGACAGAAGATGCAGATGTAAGAAGTGACAATATTATACAAGATGTAGATCAGCAGTCAGAAGTCTTGAGTGGACTGGGAGAGTCCTCTAACAATGGGTCTAACATTCTCCCATGGATAGGGAGGTTGCGATCAGGAGCACCTGCTCATGAAAGTGCAAAAAGTGGTACACGTATCACAAAAAGGGAAAGAAAAGGTGGATCAACCCATATTTTTTGATGTGTCTACAGGACACTCACAAGTTGATGGTGAATCAAGTGGCTCAGCAGAACAGAGCCTTGGTGAGAAATTGGGGATACCAAGGGTAGTTACCCCTGGATCAAGGAGAAGCGGGATGCTTCAAAGATACCTGGTAGTGATCCAGTGTTACGAAGATCCACATGAGCCAAAATACCCCATTGATAGGCTAAAATATGATAGATATATAGCCCACCATTATGCATATATGACAAAGGTGATAGAGGAATTTGAGCCTACATGCTTTGAAGAAGCAATAAGAAAGACAAATTGGGATGCATCCATCGATGAGGAAATGGTAGCTTTGGATGCAAACTACACTTGGGAGTTGGTAGCATTACCTCATGCTAAGAAGGCTATTGGATGCAAGTGGGTTTACAAGACAAAGCAGAATGCTGATGGGTCTCTAAGCAGGTATAAGGCAAGGTTAAATGCCAAGGGATATGCACAGACTTATAGCATTGACTATGAAGAGACTTTTAGCCTAGTTGTAAGGATGGAAACTGTGAGAGCAATGATAGTGGCTAATGCAAAAGGCTGGACATTGCACCAAATGGATGTCAAGAATGCTTTCTTGCATAGTGATTTGCAAGAAGAAGTTTATGATACAACCGCAAGGATATGAGGATGATGCACACCCTGATTTTATATCTAGGTTGCACAAAGCCTTATATGGCTTAAAACAGGCACCCGGGGCATGGTCTGACAAGATTGGTTAGTATCTTGTCACCATTGGATTTCATATTTCCAATGCTGATTTTTCACTCTATGTGAAAAAGACAAAGAGGGGGATTGTGCTTATAGTCATCTACGTTGATGATTTGATTATCACAGGAGATAATGATGCAGATGTATGTAATGCAAAGCTGTTCTTGAAGCAAAAATTTGAAATGGACTTGGGAGAGCTGCAATATTTCTTAGGGATTGAGGTGATTAGATCACCAAGTGGAATACAGTTGTTGCAGAGGCAATATGGATTGGATATGCTATCTAAGTATGGGACGATAGGATGTAAGCCCATTTCAGTTCCCTTGGAGCAGAATACTAAGCTCAGTGCAGATACAGGTGAGCTGTTGAAGGATGTTACTATGTATAGATGCTTGGTATGGAGTCTTATTTATATGACTATCACCATGCCAGACTGAAGCTATGCTATGGGGCTGGTTAGTCAATTCATGCAAGCTCCAAGGAAGCCACATCTAGATGCAGCTAGACGTATCTTGCAGTATGTGAAGTCCATGTTATATTACAGACTTTTCTATGAGGCTAGAAGACTAATTGAGGTCTATGGATATACAGATGTTGACTGGGCTAGTAGTATCTCGGATAGGAGATCTACTAGTGGATTCATGTTCTCACTTGGGAGTGGCGCTGTTAGCTGGAGCAATAAGAAGCAACCCACTGTTGCTTTGTCAAGC
Organism: Dipteris shenzhenensis; assembly: GCF_047967505.1. NCBI lineage: Eukaryota > Viridiplantae > Streptophyta > Polypodiopsida > Gleicheniales > Dipteridaceae > Dipteris > Dipteris shenzhenensis. The sequence goes on from NC_141604.1 coordinate 327,968, forward strand.
ACAGAAGCTGAGTATAGGGGTGCAACAATGGTTGCATGTGAGGTAGCTTAGCTAAGGAAGCTACTTGATGATATGGGCCAGTCAGTGCAACAATCTGTTGTCATATATTGGGACAACATTAGCAACATCATGCTTGCTAATAACCCAGTATACCATGCTAGAACCAAGCACATTGAGATGCACTATCATTTTGTGAGAGAGAAGGTTCTAGTGGTATATATTGATCTTGTGTATGTCACCACCGAAGAGCAGGTGGCTGATATCTTTGTGAAGGCATCAGGCACAGAGAAGCTTTGCAGGTTTAGACGCTTACTTGGTGTGCTGGAATTGGATTTGAGCTTAAGGGGGGGTGTTGAGATATCAAGCTCAACCGCACGTGCTTGGGTGATTGTCATTCATGTCACGGGCATGGTTGGTTATGGCTATTACATTGCCATCGAATAACAGCTATATTACATCTACTCTTGTGTGTGATCGTTGTGGCATAGTTAGATTGTCACGTATGTATGGTTTGGGTCCACACTATGGACCACGTACTCTAAGGTTAGAGATATTGGGTATACCCCTCTTTTATGTATAGTAGTTGTGTGGCATTTGCAAATAAGAAGAAGAAAGCTTCAGCCTTTATCTCGTGTGTCTTCTCCTTATGTTGTTGTTAAGATAGCTGCAAGTAACACTCCTCCCTCTCTCCCGCTTTCTTTTCATTCTAGGGTTACACATATAGTGTATACCTATCTCTCATTGTATTGTTGTTGTGTGCTAAAGTGAAGACAGGCTTCCGCCTCCAACCTTGTGTCCTCTCTCTTTTGTGAGTTGTGAAGAAAGCTGTAGTCGAGTCTCCTCCCTATTTCCCTACTTATTTACATGGTATTAGAGATTGGTTTGTGGTGAGAAGCTCAGGTAGAAAGCAGAGGCAAGCGAAGATCACGATACCCTGGTAAGAGAATCATCGTCTCCTTTCTTTCGAGCTTTTGGGAGCATATTGGTGCAGGTACACAGTCATGAGTGCAAAGTTCACAACCTCAGATTGAGGCACCCTTCACTGTAAAGCATGAGAGTATTACCTAGAAAATTTCCATTCCACGACCGTTTAAAGCTCCTTTTTTGCATCACGAAGTTAGAGCAGGCACTTAGGAGAAGTGGCTCTTTTTTACTGTGTATGTATTTTTATTGTTGTGTAAAGTTGCAATAGAAAGGTTGCTTTGTGCCATATTGCAGAGATTTTGAGAAATGCAGGCCAGTTTTGGATTGTTATGTTTATGAATTTTTGTCACTTGGTGTGACTCGTGGTTCCTTGCCACTGCCCTTGTGAGGCAAAATTTTTGGTGTTAGAGAATTGTTGTTGTTCTCGTCTTTGTGAGATAAAACTTTGTTTTTTTAGGTTGTAGTTACAGATTTGGACTTGTTAGATGTTTGAGAATATTTCTACTATTGTTGGAGAATCTTAGAAAGATAACTTCCAAGCATGGAAGTTCAAAATGACAAACTTCCTTATGGGAAGGGGAGTATGGCCATTCATCAATGGTGATGAGCAAGAACCAATTTTGGGTGCTTCTCCTACTGCTGCAGAGATGAAGACATTTAAAGAGTAGCATGAAAAGACAAAAAAGGTCATGTATTGGTTGTTGGTTAGTGTTTCAGACTCCATGATTGTGTATATATAGGATGCAAGTAGGAGCTCCATAATGTGTAGAGGAATAAGATAAATATAAATGAGTATTCTATGAAGGTTAAAGGCCTTGTTGATTCTCTTGGCTCAATTGGAGCACCTGTTAATGATGAGGACTTGGTGTCCATGACCTCGAATGGTCTTGGAAAAGACTATGCACAATTTCAGACATCCATTGGAGTTTGTGAGACCTTTCCTGATTTTCAAGAATTTGTTGCTTTCTTGTTGAGTGAAGAGCAAAGTAATGGTGGTTTAGACAAAGGAAGTTCTCAAGAATCTACATTCTACTCAAATCAACATAGAGGTAGAGGAAGAGGCCGTTTTGGTGGTTGTTCAGGAAATCAGAACTAACAACAACAACAAGAAAACCAGTGGAGGAGGACGTGGTAACTCTAGAGGCAAGGGGAGCCAAAGGAACATGGCTCATGACAAAGGAACCAGCAGGTAAACAGGAACACAGAGTGCTATTATTGTGGGAAGCCTGGACATAAAGAGAAGACCTGCTATAAAAGCAAAACATCAGGAATGGGAAGTTGCAGCAAAGCAACTATGCACCATCTAGTGGGCATGGTGATGACAGAGATGAGTACCTTTTTGAGATGTAGCACATGGTTAACTCTATGATAGAAAATGTTGCGGATTGAAAAAATGTATGGTTTGTTGACCCAAGTGATTCTAACCACATGACCAATCATGGTGAAGTGGTTTAGTGATGTCAAAAGCTTAGAAAAGCTAGGTTATGTTGGAACATGTGATGATATTGCTCATCCACTTGGTCTCAGTTGGCCAAATGGTTGAGCAAGGTTTGCAAGTCAAATTGAACCCAGATGAATGCTTTGTTGAGGATTGAAAAATTAGTGCCGCTTAGTTGCATAAAAGTTGTTGAGAAAGCAAACTCAAGAGTGGTAAAATGTAATGGGTAGCATCAAGGTTGATCATATGGGAGTGCATAGGACTAGGATTGTGCTTGTGTGTGCTAGCCTATGAGCTAAGCTATGATGTAGGCAGTATTGCCATGTGTGTGTTGCTAGAATATAGGAGTGTGCCATGTGTGTGATTGAGAGAATCAGGGAGTGATTTTAGGATCTAGGATTCCGGTAAAGGAGTCATCAATGATGCCAATGGTGTATACTCTCATGCCCATTTATATTGGGCTCTCTCATGAATAAAGAACACACTATTTTGCATATCCATTGCTTCCACTGTGCTCATTTCAACATGGTATCAAAGCCATATCACCCTCCTTGACTCTCCTCCATGCTTGCCACGTGTGTCATCTTCCTCTCCAAGCTCATCTCATTTCTCCCCAATTCTGCTCAGACCTTGCAACTTTGATTTCTCTAGATCCGACTGTTAACTTTCAAAATCCTTTTAGCCACAGCTTTTCCTCACTAAGGCACACCCTTTCCACCGTTGGGATTGACAAAATTTTACTCTGAGTTGCTGTGACATCCTGTTCTTTGCTCGCCAAACTTCTTCACAATGCGACTTGTAGAGATCAAATTTCACCAAACCCTTTGAGGTATAGTTTGGCGATGTATGAGCTACTTGCTATTCAAATTTGAGCTCACTTGGCCGAAGGGTTGAGGAGAAATCATCGAAATACTAGTTAGCTTCAAGCTGTTGGCTATGGCAATGTGAAGCACATTTTACTCTCTCCTCTCTGTTGCTTTTGGAGACCTCAAGGGACTTCATTTTCCTACAAAAGCCCTCTCATTGTTGGCTTGAAAGTGCTCAATTCAGCCCTTCAATTGTTGGTCTATCAATTTGGGATTATTAGTCAAAATTCTGGTCAAGTTCAATCATTTGACTTGGTCAATTGCTCGGTTTACTCTTTGTTATTAGGTTCAATTCCTTGCATCTTCATTTGGTTGATTTGGGTTGGTTGGAACCTCAATTTAGTGCTTCATTGTATTCTTATGCATACTTTGACTTTGGAGGTGATGACAGTTTGATATTTGACTTGCATTAGTCAAAGAAGAGTGACCAAGGATTGCAAATCCAAGTTTGTTTCTTATCTTTTGGTGACAACGCCTTCCAACAATGAGTACTCAAGCTTCAAATTCAAAGGTACTTCATTCCATACTTGGCAAACAAGGATAAAGCTCATCTTGATGAAGAAGGGCCTATGGAATATTGCAAATGGCAAAGATCGAAAACCATGTGATGCTACACTTGCTTTGGCTTGGGAGGTGACAGACGACAAGGCTCAAGCCATCATCATGACACCTACATCCATCATGTAGATGGTTGTGACACTACAAAGGAGACATGGGATCAATTGAATACCCTCTTTGGTACTAATTCAAAGAGCTCCAAGTTTGGATTGCTAATTGAAATTTTTAGATTAGAAATGAAGTCTCATGCATCCCTTGCATCACATTTAACTTATATGAAAGGCTTAATGATCCAGATTGCCGGCATTGACCTTAGAGTGGATGATGATGTTGCTATTGGTGTATTGTTAAAATATCTTCCAAAAGAATATGATAATGTGGTTACTACTTTGACAAACATGCCAGATCCTAGGTTGGTAGAGGTTGAATCTTCTCTTCTTGAAGAGGAGAAGAAATTGAAACCCAAGCAAGAGACACCGATACCTACAATAGATGAAGTGTTTTTCCACAAAAGTTACAATGGCAAAGGAAAGCATAAGTTCCATGACATTATTATATGTGATTTTTGTCGCAAACAAGGCCACAAAGAGAAGGATTGTTTTCAAAGGAAGAGAGCACTGAAAGCATATTTGATGAGCATCACCAACAACGAGGAATTGGATGAAGATGAAGACCTAGAGCGAGATGAAGGACAACATCAGAACCTCAGTATGATAGTAAAGAACAAGGGAGCTTCCAAAGCTCCTTCTACATCCCATTATGATGATAGATTGTTTTGAAATGATGTAATCCCTTAACATTCGTTGCTTCATGATGATGTAGATCAAACCCAAGTAAACTCTATGTATCAAGTCATGGCTACACCTCTGGCACAAGTATCCTAAATCTTCCACATCTCTGAGCTACTAGGGGTAGACACGTCCTTGAGTTGATCATGGGTGACCAAGCTACGTCATGCCTACACTTTTGTACATTATGAGTTTGAGAGGGGGTGTTGAGAAAGCAAACTCAAGAGTGGTAAAATGTAATGGGTAGCATCAAGGTTGATCATATGGGAGTGCATAGGACTAGGAGTGTGCTTGTGAGTGTGTGCTAGCCTATGAGCTAAGTTATGATCTAGGCAGTATTGCCATATGTGTGTTGCTAGAATATAGGAGTGTGCCATGTGTGTGATTGAGAGAATTAAGGAGTGATTTTAGGATCTAGGATTCCACTACAAGAGTCATTGATGATGTCAATGGTGTATACTCTTATGCCTATTTATACCGGGCTCTCTCATGAATAATGAACACACTATTTTGCCTATCCATTGCTTCCATTGTGCTCATTTCAACAAAAGTAAAGTGTTCAGCCACTTTAAAGCCTTTAAGAAGGCTATGGTTAAAGAAGGAAAAGGGCACACATATAAAAGTGATGAGATGTGATGGAGGGGGAGAGTATTTCTCATATGAATTCAGTGATTATTTAAAAGAACAGGGAATTCAGAGAAAGTACTCATGTAGATCTACCCCTCAACAAAATGGGGTTGTAGAAAGAAAGAATAGGCACATTGCAGAAGTTGCAAGGGCTATGTTGAATGAAAAGAAGATGCCTGATTATTTTTGGGCTGAATCAATAGCAACTATTGTGCATATTATGAATAGAACCCCCACTACAAGTGTCCATGGAATGACACCTAAGTAAAAGTATATAGGTAGAAAACTAGATATTTCACACTTGAAAGTATTTGGTTGTATAGCTTATGTTCATGTTCGTGATGAGAGGAGAACTAAGCCGGATCCAAAGGAAGAAAAATGCATCCTCATTGGGTATTGTTTGTAGCAAAAAGGGTACCATTGCTATAACCTTCCACTTGTAGGATGCAAGTGAGCAGAAATGTAGTTTTTGATGAAATGAGTTACTGGTATGGACCAACAAAAGTGATAGAAGATGCACATGCAGGAAATGGTGATGCTACTATAAATGTAGATCAAATGTCACAAAGTCTGAGTGGACATGGGTGAGTTCTCAAACAATGGATCCAATGCATGGATAAGGAGATTGTGATCTAGTGGATCTTCTCATGGCAGTCCACATAATGGTACTAAGGTATCATGTAAAGGGAAGGAGAAGGTGGACCCTGCACCTATTTTTGATGTCTCATGTGGTCACTCTCATGTCGATGGAGAGTCCTGTGATAGATAGGGCTAGCCTAGCAGGGATCATTATCCTATTTTTTGTTTTGCTTGATGTTTTTTTGTGTGGTTTTTGTTTGATTTTGTGATGTTTGCCGTGATTTGTTCTTATTTTGGGGCTTTGCCAGTGGATGTGGTATGGCTACCTATCAATGGTTATTTCATGAGGCTGGAGGTACAATGTTTTATCTTCCAAACCTCCACTGAGTTGAGTGGGGATGGTGCCCTGAGCAATCGGTGAGTCAATTTACCCTAGTAGTATCTATGTGGACATTGTGAGGCTGAGTGGATGGACCACTGGTTACTCCGACATCATTCTGACATATATTCCAACCATGTCAACATCTAGGACTAGCTATTGTTTTTGGGTTGGGTTTTTCTACATTTTTTTGTGCACTACACTTGCATGGAAGTTGCTGGGCCATCTCTGGATGGGAGAGACATGGTGGGCTTAGGGCCTATTTTTTGATCTAACATTCCAATTTGGAGACAATTGCTGTTTAGGTCTCGTGTCACCTGAATGAGATAGTGAGCTCGGGTGTGAGTTGGGAATTGCCTCATCCTACTAGCTAAGTGATGGTAGGGGTGGGGTGAGTCCTCGAGACATCCTTGTCACAATTGAGTGTGGTAAGATGAGTAGAGTGATCTTCTTGGACTCCAATATTAGTTGTCATCTTTATATTTACATTTTCACTCACTATACCTCTTGCATTTAGGCACACTTGCGTGTGACTGCATCTCATTTACCTATGTGCTTGCATTTCCTCTTGCATCTTGCATAGCATGATCCTTGGGTTTTTTCCATCATTTTGCTGGGCATTACATCATAATTTTGTTCAGTGGGATATCTACATATTGTGTGTTAGGTTGCATTGTAGGGGTTAGGTCTGCATCCCTCTTTTACAGGTGGTTCCAAACCTTAGCATTCTGCTAGGGATGTTGCAGCAGCTGCGTAGCAGACAGTTGCTTCATGGATATGATGGATGTGCTTTACGGATGATACCATGGAGTTGCAGATGCTATGTGATTATGACTTGATGTCTGATATTTTTGCCATGTTGCTAGTGGTTTGTTCATGGATAGTATGTCTATCTTGATGGTGCTTCTCATATGTATGCCTTGGATTAGTTATGCCATGGATGTAGTGGTTTCATTGATGTATTATGATTCTTTTTTATGATGCCTATGTTAGCAGATCATTGCTTATGTTGGTAGCAGATGTGTTTATGGCTTATGCCATGAGGTTATTATAGCTGTGGTTGTATTGTTGCCAGTAGACCATTATTGGTTTTTATGCAGGATGTATTCAGCTAGATGCCATTAGATTTGGCAGTGACACCTGTTCTTGTGGCAGCAGCTTATAGCTAGTTTTATGGTGATACTGGTGTTTTTGTATGCTACTTGATGGTATCTGGGATGGCTCTTGCATCAGATTCCATATGTGCATGTTTTTTTTATATCAGTGGATCAGATCGGGCATGATTACATTTGTTCTAGTGTCATTTTTACACATTTTATTTCATCTGGTATGGTAGATGGATCTTGGGCTTCCATTTCAGCCTTTTGGGCCTTGCCGAAGAGTCCACTTTTCCTTTTTATTATGTTCCTATCTGAGTTGATGGTGCCAAAATTTTTACCTATTTATGCGAGCATCCGATGCGTCTATTTTTAGCAAATTCCGTATTTACGGGCACACGATCCGCTCCAAGGTTATTGTCAGGAGTGATCCGGGCTACACTTTCATTTTTACGAGATCTCGCTCCAAGCCCCTACGGAAGAGATGCGGTTTGACATGCAGTGCTACAAGGACTAGCGGTGGTTTTCGATGTCAGCATTGCCCACGTGATTGGTGCTACGAGGCATGTTTGCGGCTTCTCGTCATGGATTTTGTGGTTCCGCTAGTAGTTTTTATGGCATTCGGGTCTTGACACTTCGTCTACAGGGTCTTGCAGATGTTTCCGTAGCTTCGAAATGTAGCTTTGGAATTCAGCTTCGGAATGTAGTTTCAGAATTCAGCTTCGGAATTCAGCTTTGGAATTCTTATTGATTCTTTCATGAGTCGATTGATTAGACCAGAGGTTCTCTCTGGATGCAGAAAACTCCCCTTCTTGGACGATTTGGGGAGGGAACCCATGGCACCTAATCTTCTTCTGATTAGACCTCCGAATTACATGCTAACATTAGCATCTCATCTTCTCCTTCTTCTTCCCTATAACTCACGTTTGGGCAAAAGGAGAAAGAAAGTAAGGAGGAAAAAACTTATGCTTTTAGTGCTGGCTGCCTGCTGGTTTGCTCGCCTCCTCCTTCATCCTTTCCCTCTCCAGCTGCCTTGTAAGGCTGCCTTAGCCATCTCCTCCCCTCGTTCTTCCTTGGATCCTTTGACCTCTACCTTTCTGGTTTGCTACTACTTGTTATGCGCCGACTTCTCCTCCTCCTCCATCTTTCCTACTCAGCCATCTTTTGCTTCCCTGCTCTCAATTTCCTTTCTCCACCTTTCCTACTAAGCTTCTCCATCATTCCTTCTTCCTTCCACTCCCTTCCTCTTTCCTCACAGTTCGTGTTACGCCATTCCGTCTCCTACACGCCATTTCGTCGCCACTCCGATTCCGTCTGTTTGGGTTCCGAAAAAGCATACGTCAAACAAACCTTTGGCATACCCTTGTTAAGTCTCCTTCAATCCCCTTGTGACAAGTGGCAGCTTCTCCCCAAGTGGTAGCTTGTGCTTGCGACAAGTGGCTACATAGAAGCTTGACAAGTGGGCACTCAGTTTAGCTCACGGGGTAGCCAGGTTGGCATCCGGTTTTCTTTGGCATATTCTTTTGGCTTATTCTGAGCATATTCTAGCAAACTGGTTGCTATTTCTTTGGTTCTCAGTTTGATCTTCAGTTCTGGTTACACTACTCAAGAAAATATTTGTAAAGAATTTTGATTTTTTAACTATATCTCGCATGGATGATCCTTTTTGATCACGGTTGCTTCTAGAATGTTGTTCATTGATCTTATTGCATTCGTAATGAGTGGTTGCATGACCTATTTGGAGCTACCTAGGTCCTGTTTTCGTGCATTGGGTCGGGCCTAGGTCCTGGGTTGCGGTTTTTGCAGATTTTGTAATAATTAAAGATCTCATGGTTGTTATGTCAAATTGCGGTGGTCAAAAAATATACTTATGTTATTTTTTGGGCATGATTGCACTCGTAATGTCTGATTTGTAGTTTGAACCCACTTGATTGTACTTGCTTTGTAAACTGACCTATTTGACCATACAGTTGACCGTGAATAATGCTTGATGCTGGAATCAATTCTTCTACGTTCTGCATGATGATGTGGACAAAACTGAAATTTGTCTGATACTCTATAAGGTTGCTTCAGAAATGGAACCAGGGCTTCGATGCCTTTGAATGTAAATATCTTGAGCTGGTTAGGTCGAATAGGGAAATTTCCAACTAAAATTCCCATTAATTTTCTTTGCTCTTGAAGGATGTGGACTTTGATTTTTGGTCAACCCAAATTTGAGGGCACTTCCTTTGTAAATTGGACTAGTTAACTAGAACTTTGATTGCTTTGACCAAGTTCTTAGCTTACTAAAACTAAGAAACTCAAAACTAAAACTCACATTTATTTTTTGTATACTTTCAGCCTCTAATGTCAAATTCTTCCTCAGTAGCATTCTGTTAGTACTTGCTTTGTAAATTGACATGTGTGCACAAGTGTTTGACCGCTGATAACTTACCCACCGGCAGTCAAGTGCAGAAAGTTTGAACACAAATGTGTCCATGAATTTTGTCCTCTAGAGGCCTATGGAATCAAATATCCATTTGGATATCATCAGTTAGTGCTTCCTTTTTAACTGAACCCAAGTGACTGCAACTTTGACATCATTTAGGACTGAGACTTCTCATTTAACCTTTTCCCTTCTTTGTGTGTTGACCGTGCTTAGGTGATAGCTAGGCAGAGAATACGATTAGAATAGTGATGGTACTATGATGACAATGACGACTTGGCATATGTGACTTCACCTGTGGGATATATTTTTCCCATCGAAAGACCCCGAGTCCTTGTGGTTTGGTAGGGTCAGTTGACCCCTTCCCCCCACAAGTCTAGTGGCTCAAAAATGAGCCTTGATGAGGAACTTGGGATTCCTTCAATTGTTACACCAGGTGTAAGAAAAAGTAGGAATGTGGTTAAGACTCCTAGAGGTGATGTAGGTACATGCACGTCCACACGTGTGAAGTATCCTATTGATAGGTTGAGATATGATGGTTTTTCAGACCATCATTATGCATATATGGTCAAAATTCTAGAAGAAAGAGAGCTAGCTTCCTTTAAGGATGCAGTGGGAAAGAAAAATTGAGAGGCAGCCATGGATGAGGAGATGGCTGCCTTGGATGCAAACCACACTTGGGAATTGATACCATTGCCTCATGATAAGAAGGCGATTGGCTGCATGTGGGTGTATAAGGTGAAGCACAATGCTGATGGGTCTGGGAGCAAGGTTAGTTGCCAAAGGATATGCATAGACATATGACATTGACTATCAGGAAACGTTTAGTCCAGTTGCAAGGGTTGAGAGCAATAATTTCTATGGCTGCTGCAAAAGTGTGGTCTTTGCATCAAATGGATGTAAAGAATGCATTCTTGCATGGTGATTTGAAAGAAGAGGCTTATATGATGCAACCATAAGGTTACCAAGATGATGCACATCCCGTTTTGTTTGCAGGTTGCACAAAGCCATGTATGGCTTAAAACAAGTGCCCAAGGCATGGTGGTCAAATAGAATAGGCCAGTATCTTGTTATGTTTGGATTTCAGATTTCCAATGCAAACTTTCACTTTATGTGAAAATAATAGATAGAGGGATTGCGCTCATAGTCATCTATGTGGATGAATTAATTGTTATAGGTGACAGTGACGTAGAAATTGATGAAGTGAAGCTACTTTTGAAGCAAAAATATGAAATGAAGGATTTGGGAGGGTTGCGCTACTTCTTGGGCATTGAAGTTATTAGATACCCTAGTGGGATATAACTGTTGTATAGGCAGTATGGCTTGGATATCTTGTCCAAGTATGGGATGATAGGTTGTAAGCGCATCTCTATTCCATTGGAGCGGAATGTGAAGCTCAGTCCAAAAAGAGGGGAGCTTCTTAAAGGTGTCACTGTGTACAAATGCATAGTTGGCAATTTGATATACATGACTATCACCAAACCGGATTCGAGCTATGATGTGGGGTTGGTGAGTCAGTTTATGCAGGTGTTGAGGAAGCCACATTTAGATGCGGACGCATGTTGAGATATGTGAAGTCCACTTTGTAGTATGGACTTTTTTATGACGTTCAGTAACCCATACAGGTACATGGGTACACAGATGCTGACTGGGCTAGTAGTATCTCCAATAGGAGATATACTAGCGAATTTATGTTTTTCCTTGGAGTGCTACCATTAGTTGGATCAGCAAGAAGCAACCGATAATTGCCTTGTCAAGCACAGAGGCCGAGTACAAGGGTGCAGCTATGGCTGCATGTGAGGTAGCTTGGTTACAAAAGCTACATGTTGATTTAGACCAATCAGTATATGGTGGAGATGTCATTTATTGTGACAACATTAGCAGCATTATGATTGCTAATAACCCAGTCTATCATGCTAGAATGAAGCACATTGAGGTGCATTATCACTTTGTGAGAGAGAAGGTTCTAGCTAAAGAGGTTGATCTTGTATATGTCAGCACCGAGGAGCATGTGGCTAATATTTTTGCAAAGGCCTTGGGTACAGAGAAGCTTCAAACACACTATTGAGAAATTTGAGACTTTATATATTGTTTTCGACTTTTTTCCAAACTTGTTCAAATAAGTGTAAGTGTATATCCAAGTAAAAAACACACAAAAAATAAAAAATTGGCATTAAAATTAAGTTACTTTTAATTTTTATCTTCTTTGATTGAAAACATGACTACTTGACGGTATTTGTAGTGAAAGATGTGTTTAAAAAGGAAACTTGGACATGCTATGTTTATTTCTTCTTTTTCCAACTGATAGTTTGGTGAGAAAATGATTAGTTTCTTGGTAAGGTTTAAAAAACTCCTATTATTACCAAAACATAACATGAATTTAAAATTGATATTATTAAAATATTTGATTCATTATTAAGAGAGTACGACATAGTTGGCACGATGCAAGAGTTGTTGATATCAACACACAATGGTGGCATAGAGATACACCCTTGTTGAAACAAATAACTTTCTTCTATGCCTCTGAATCTCTTTCGAAGTCATCTAATTCTAAAATCACTACAAGACAATGCTACCATACACGCGATAAGTTACGGGCGTGTGTATGGTCGCGCATGTATATGATAGTATCGGGCGCGTGTATATGTGCATCTAATTTTGCATGTATATCTGCTTTTAAAAATGCGTATATCAAAGCGTGTATATACGCGTAAAACTTGTGTTATAGACGCAAATATACACGCGATATTACACGCAATAGCAGAGAAAATTACCTTTATTTTTAAAAAACCATCTTCTTTAAACCATCTCATAGTGCATTACAGTATATATCATTACACGATCCCACTAAATGCATTTACAACAATTTATATTCAAAAACAAATCATGAGATGATAATTAAAAGACAACATATACAAGAGAATTGTCATCAATTTAGAATGATACAATGATGGATTGGTTAGGATTCGATCTCATCTTCAATGAGATCCATCCTTGCCAAACGGTCAACATCAATATCCATTTGATCAATTTGTAAGGCTATGATTAAATTTATTCCACTATCAATATTCTGTCCATTGATAATGGTACCGATGCCCCGATCATCCTCATCAACATCAACATCACCATCATCATCAATGGTAGGGTCATCCTCATGATCATGAGAAATGGCACGCTCATCCTCATTATCATGAGGATCTCTTATTTCTTGATCATCAATCACAACATCTTCATTGGCATGTTCGACATCATCTTCATTACGGCCTGCTACATCCTCCATATGCTCCATATCAGTGAATGTATTGTACATCACTTTGGAACATGGTGCAACAGGAATGACGTACCACCATTTAGTGTCATGCACCATTGGCTGATAGATAACCTACTCAAATATACATATTGCAGTTAGTTAGCATATCAAAAGTCAAGGGGTACGTGAGCTTAGATATATATGTATATAAAACACATTGATAAAAAAATATTGCATACCTGCTCACATTGTTGTGGCAATACGAGCTTATCTTTCTTTGTTTGCCAAAACTTTGTAGAGTCAATAGTTACATAGCCACTTTCATGGCGTTTTATCGTTGCATTAGGTCCTTTTTCCACCACGTTCATTTGCCATTTTACATCCAAAACATACACAAAGAAGCGACGAAAGTCAAGCCTAAATATGTCTTAGATTGTGCCACAATAATCATCCACTTTTCCATTGGCTCCCTCAAAGCTACTAATGACACCGCAATCTTGTGTATTCCTCTTATCATCAATTCTTTGTGTTTGAAAATGCTTTCCTTCACACCATATAGCATTGAACATAGTGCACTGGACCAAAATAGAAGCAATATTTGTGTAAGCAATGTGAATAAATATTAAAAGCAAATCACTTACAACTAATGTAAAATGTTAGTTCCATGTACCTTTAACATGCATCCTTGCGCATACTCCCATTCTTCCGCCGTGATATGCAGCCCCTCGTCTCTCTCTGCTCTCTCCATTTCTTCATGCAACCAATCAACATGGATATCATTCAGAAGTGTTGCTCGATGCTTAGGGTACGCCTTACGAGAGCCATGTTGCCTCTGAAAGAGAGCTCTTTCTGCTTGCCTTCTTGTCTTTGCATCCTCATTTCTTGTAACTTATCTGCTCATCACATCACTATTAAGGATGCAAGTGAAATTAATATCATCAATCAATGCTTTGTCAATTACTTTACTATGTCCTTTTCCTTGGGGCACAATAGAGGTCATCCTCAAGTCCTCTTCATTGCTCCATAGTCGCGGCAAAGAGTTGTCCACTTGACCAAGAAATTCTAAAATATATACAAGAGATTCTTGTATCAACCAACCCTTAGCCATGCTTCCTTCAAGCCTTGCACTTTGTCTCACAAAGTCTTTTAAGGTCTTCATGAAGCGCTCTAGAAAGAACATCCAATGTGCATGCACAGTGCCGCATAAAGCAATTTCATCCACCAAATGCACAATGAGATGTAGTTGGCTTGTGAGAATGGTTCGCAGAAAAGTTTCCTCTATCAAACAAACCACTCCCACTGCCATAACACGCGCATTATCCAATGTCGCTAGATCAATTGCTTTGGAGTTAACATATCTGAAAAACAAATGAATAGTATGTTATACCTCATGCACGTTCATTTTGAAAAACTATCAAATCAAAGTGCAAGGTATAATGAAGGGTGATTCAACATGGGTTTTACATACCTCACAAGCTCACCCATCTTATAAATACATTTTTTCAAACTCTTGTTTGCACCATGGTCGATGCTAGTAGATAGTATGAACTGCACACATAAGAGCACATGTATATATGGTTGATGGCATTACAAAATTTAATTTCAACGTACAAGACTTGGAAAACACTTACTTGGAGCATCTTGTGCCAATCGTGGGACTTCAACCCGTATAGTTGCTCAACACCTCTTTTCTTAGTAGTTGTGAAGGCTCCCTTCAATGATCTCATGCATCCAGTGGGAGTACGCAAAGTAGTGATGGCCTGCTTTACCTGCTTCTCCTCCTGCTTTGATATAATCCATGGTGCATATGGAAGACGAACGTGCCCATCCTCCTTTCATGGCCAAGCTTGACGCATCCGTCCTGCGATGCGCAAGTCCTCCCGTACGCTGACATTGTCTCGTTTACCAGTAACATGTTCCCAAATACCAAATGCCACATTCTTGAAGATGTGCATGGGATCAAGAAGATGGTTGATCTTAAGATGGGTCCAATATGGTAGCCTGAAAAAAATGGAGTACCTACACAAGAACAAGATTGCTCTATGTGATCAAAACAAGATTAAAAAACTTATTCATGCCATCTGGAGGAAGAACATTTGTAAACTCCCAAATGCGCTTTCAATCTTTTGCACAAAGTATTTGTGGAGGAATGTTACTCTTACTAGCAACATATTTAGGATAATCTGATGGGAGAAATCGATGATGATTATCAAATACGGTCTTACATAAACCGTCAGCATACTCATATACTAATGAAGGGCCACAAAAAGGACATGCATGTTTACCTGATGTTTTCAAACCTGTTAAAATATAAATAAAAGTTAGAATAATAAAGTCAATAATTATAATAAATACAACCAATAGTATTAGAGTAGAGAGGTGATTTGAATTCTTACCAAAACAATCGCTGTATCCTGGAAAGTCATGCATTGCCCATATTAACACTGCTTTCAAGTCGAAGTGTCAAGAGGAGGGAGGCCTACTAACATCCACCACTGCAACACCTCTCCATAGTCCCTCCAACTCATCAATCAATGGTTCGAGGTAAACATCCATGTGCTTTACTTTATGTTTCTCTGAAATTAGAAGGGATAACATAAGATGTCCCTTCTTGATCGCCATTGATGGTGGAAGGTTGTAATTCACCAATACAACTGGCCACACGCTGTATGCGGTACTTTTGAAACCAAATGGATTCACTCCATCCACACCTAGGCCAAGTCTCAAGTTTCTGGGCTCTGTTTTAAAGCTGGGCCACTCATCTTCAATATGCTTCCAAGCATGAGTGTCTGCGGGAATTCTCCACATGCCATCATCCGATCGATGTGACGAATGCCATGACATGAGCTCAACTATGGATTTGCACTTGAACATGTGTTTGATGCAAGGAATTATAGGGAAGTGTTGCAAGACTTTATGAGGTACATCAAAACTCTTCACATCTATTCTATACCTTGCTTCACCACAAGTGGGACAATGTCGAGCCTCCTTATGCGTCCCATGAAAGAGAACGCAATCATTGACACATGCATGTATGCGATCATAATCCAATCCTCCAAGAGATGTCACATAGTGCCTCGCTATGTCTCTTGAGGTGGGTAGTCTATTCCCCTTTGGAAGCATATTTGATAATAGCCTGCATTCCATATCGTCAATTAACGATTAAAACATATTGAGTTTTATTCATTGCGAAACCCTTAACCACTTATTCAAATTAGAATGCTTACTTCAAGACTTGCATTCCTCCATCCATAAACTATCTATAAATTTAGTAGTTCAAGTGAAGCACATAAAATAGAGAATGTGCACCCTTCAAATACCGGTGTCGACGAAGCCTTGTAAAGATGCTATTGTTCTATATCATTGTCATCCATACCTTTGGGATCATCCCTAAAAAGATGCCGCACCATATCTCATCGAACACTTCCTCTTCCATGACTTTGTGGGGTGCAGGGCTATTGTCTTCCCTTGCCCACTCATCTCTGACAATAGATCCCGAAGCTCCAGCATCATCTCATCGACGCTTCGCATGCTCACGCCGAGCGTAAGGCACCATGTTAGGGTGTGGTACTGTATCTTGCTCCAATTAGAGTATATATATTACAATTCCATTAATTTGGACACCATGAGTCATTTGGATACTATCAATTTACATCTACTCACCTCTAAACATGTTTGACTCCATTCTCCATACATGGAGATGTGATTCAAGATAATTCGACGCGCTCGTACAATGCATCCTTGACATCGATTACACATACACTTGATTCTTTGTGCCAACCACATATCGCGATTATGGTGACGCATTGTCTCATCCTCACCAGAACTGCTTAAGGAGTTTGATGACATCTTGTATATAAAACAATAAACACAAAATCATAATCAATCTTTTAATTGAAGTTTAAAAAGACTCTGTATCACGTGTATGGGCGCAGTTAAGACTGTGTGAAAATTGCGTGTACCAGCGTGGCTATGCTGTGTGAAAAGGTACAGCGTGGCTATGCTATGTGAAAATGCGTGTACGCACGTGACTATGCTGTGTAAAAATGCATGTATACACGTGGCTATCCTTCTGTACACGCAAAGATACACGCTCTTTTACCCACGACGGTTTGTGTCAAACGTAAAACAAAACCCGCTGCCTACCCCAAATACCTTTCATTTTCACTTCTTTCCTCTTCTTCGTCGCCGCCAAATCTTCTATCATCCAATAGACAACGAAAGGCAAGTGCAAGGAAGATCACACGGGTGGAAGGAGCACACATGGGTGAAGGAAACCTCAGCACAAAGGCCAAAAAGAAGACTCACTTTTCCAGAGGTGAGTCAGTTTGTCCTTTGTCCTGTCTCTTTCCTTCCTTTTCTTTATGCAAATGTCTCTTTTTCTCATGAAATTGTCTCTCTCCTTTGTCCTCTTTCTTTCTCTGCACTTTGAGTAATCATTTGTGTACTTTTGCATACGAGAATGTTAGTTTGGGGTGATGTTTTAAGGTCGTTTGTCAGTGGTCGATGATTTTTCTCGAAACGTTTTTGGCAGGTCACGTGTGGCAATGCGTGTAGTCTGTCTACACAGTCTGTTCACGTGGATATACACACATTTTTTGATAGATGCATACACGTGTTCCTTGACAGGTGCATACATGCGACTATGCATTAGTTTCTGTCTTCGTTTTTTGCTTCTTGCCTGCACATGTTTTGATTTTGATTTTGTTTTTGTTCTTTGTTAGTCGCAGAGTAGATTCGTTATAAAAGGAGAAAGGTAGAGGAGGTAAGGAAAGAAAGGGGAAGGTAAGAGAAGATAAAGAAGAGAAGCTAAGGGGAAGGTAAGGGGAGAAAGAAAGAGAAGAGAAGATAGGAAGTAAGAGGGGAAGAGAAGGTAGGAAGAAGAGGGGAAGAGAAGGTAAGGGAGTAAGGAAAAGAGAAGGTAAGAAGTAAGAGGGGAGAGAAGGTAAGGAAGAGAAGGTAGGAAGTAAGAGGGGAAGAGAAGGTAAGAAGTAAGAGGAGGAGGTAAGGAAGAGAAGGAAAGAAGTAAGAGGGGAAGAGAAGGTAAGGGGAGAAGGTAAGGGAGTAAGGGGAAGAGCAGGTAAGAAGTAAGAGAAGTAGGTAAGGAAGAGGGAAATAGAAGGTAAGGGGAGAAGGTAAGGAAGTAAGTAAAAGTAAATGAATCAATGAGATTAGATGCTATGTTTTATATGCTATGTTTTTTTTGTGTGCAAATTCTTCATGGATCCAAGTTCTTCATCCGATCCATTTGCATACGGCATTTGGTTTGCGGAGATGCTAGCTCATTTTGGGAACCAACCTGGCCCAGTAGAGCTGACAGAGTATATGTATGCCCATCCCCGTCCTAGATTCCCTAGTATGGTCACCCCACTTCCGGAGTTCCAATGTCACTCCACTGTCGTCTATGCCTGCGAGTCTAGCGAGACGGCATGCTTCTCCTCTCCCACGCCCATCGAGGAGACATACCCCTTCCTAGACACACTCACACACCCCTCCTAGGCACCGTCACGTCAGGGCTCACAGCCACCATCACATACTCCCTCACAACCACCGTCACGAACTGTCTCACGTGCACAATCCCCCAGTCCTGACTCCACCCATAGTACAGAGTAGAGTAGAGTTGAGAGAGTATATGTATGCCCATCCCCCTCCTAGATTCCTTGGTATGGTCCACCCCCCCTTCCCGAGTGCCAATCTCACTCCACTGCCGTTTGTGCCTGTGAGTCCAGCGAGACGGCATGCTTCTCCTCTCCCACACCCATTGAGGAGACATACCCCTTCCCAGACACACGCACCCCCTCCCAAGCACCGTCACGTCATGGATCACAACCACCATCATGTACTCCCTCACAGCCACCATCACGAATTGTGTCACGTGCACAATCCCCCAGTCGTGACTCCACCCGCAGTACAGAGTAGAGTAGACACCGCACGAGGGAGAGTGGGAGTGGAGGATGCGTCGGGTGCTTTGGTGGGGGAAGTGGTAGGGCACGCAGTGGGAGAGGAGTTAGAGGAGACAGTGAGGATGAGGAGGAGGTGAGAGAGGTGGAGGCAGAAATATACTATGATGTGATGGATAGGGGTGGGATAGTGATGGATGCAAGGGGGAAAGAGGTAATGGAGTACATGCATGGGGTAGTCTCAAATTTATACAAAAATTATTTTATTAAATTTAAAGATCAAAATAGTTGATTAGTTGGAGAGGTGATAGAGGCTGTACATAGTCGGTACCCCAATCCCCCACATGCGACATTCTCGGATGTATGGGGAAGGATGCGAATAAGGGAGATCTTAAGTAATAAAAGATCTCACCTTAAGAAACTCGCGTATGATGATCGAGCAAATCAGGAGGCGGGTGGCTATCCCATGGAGAAACCTGCCACTACCCACAAATGCGAGTGGAAGGAGGCAAAGAAACGAGCAGAGGGTGGCATGAAGAGCAGGCAACATGTGGAGGCACGAAACATCCAGATGGAGACCATTGGATCTTTGCATTTCGGATCTAGAGGCATCAAGTCGTGGGAGGCAGAGTTCATAAGTATCTTGTCACCTTATTTGATTTTTTACTTAATTCATTGATTGTATGATTGTTTTAATCTTACAAATTGTGTTGATTATGTTACAGCGACGGGTTATGGGGAGGAAGCCCACAGCCCACGAGACTGCATATGCTCGTCGGCATAGTAGACGTGACATGTGGGCCCTCTTCAGAAGCCAGGGACGTATTACGAACGCGTAGTTTGAGATGGCCATGAGACCCTACGGTCGACAGGTACTTGAAAAATCTAAATGAATGATTTAGGTTTATTAAATTTTGAATTACATATAGATATACTTATATATGATATTTTACTTGAACAGGCACAAGCTGCTGCACCTGCTGATGCTCCTGCCGTTGAAGATCCACCTACCTCTGCCACCGCTTCTCCTGCTCCACACTACACATCGGACATGTATACCGATGTGAACACATCTCATACTGGAGGGAGTGGCTCGTCATCATCTGAGTCTGAGTAGTACTCAAACTCATAGTATCACATCTGTATTGTGGATGTGATTGTATATATATTTTTGAAACTAAAGCCATGGGCTTTTTTAGACAAACCAATTTGATTTTGTATATATTTGTTTATAATTGAAACCATGGGCTATTTTGACATATGGACTCCCTTGTATATATGTTTTTGCATAATGAAAGCCATCGATTTATTTCAGCACACCTCAAATTTTGATAGTATTGCATTCATGTTTGTCTTGAATCGTGTATTGATAATGTTTGCATTCGTGACGTTCTTGATTTGTGTCTTGACAATGCACAAAATGTTCTCTGTGGATGGTGCCATGCACCTTAAAAAAAATTCAGAGAGTGCTATTTGGTGTTGGAATGCTAGAATAGCATTCAGGCACCAAATATCACTCTGTGGATTTTTTATTTTTGCTCTCTGTTCAAACTTCACGTGTATATGCACATAAAGTTTGTCAAAAATGTGTGTATACGTGTAGGAGCTCTGTTAAGAACACATGTATTGGTGTAGCAACACTGGTAAAATGCGTGTATAGACCCATGTATAAGCACGTTTGTGGCGGCTCATACACACGCTTTTACACGCATGTCTGTGGCCGTGATCATACACGTGCTGATACACGAGCCCGCTACTTTTTTTTCACAAGTCATTTTACACGGCTAGTAGCACAGGTATGAGCCTGATCCCTTGTAGTGGATTCTCTAAATCTTCTTGATGTGCATCAAGCCTATGTAAATGGTGCTTGATATGTTTGCGACTGATGTCAGGAATTGTGATACATTTTTCCACATTGTATCCATGCTTCTTTTTTTGACTTTGCATCCATGACCTCTAGCAATGAATAATGCTACTCACTTCTACTTTAGCTAAGATGTCGTTGTTGGAAACCCATTCTCATTTCTTTAGCAAACAACCATTGTAAGGCTCTTTCAGTGTAAACATTTTTGGTAGACCTTTAGAGGGTTTTGGTTCATAACACAAAGCTATGAATCTAGTGGTCGTTCCCTCTTCATCCTTGGATATCTAAACAACCTTTGCTACCCAATTGGTCCACCTTGGTCATTTGTCTCTTATTCGTCATTTGTTGCCAAAACCATAATGAAAATACCTTCTTGGATTTCATGAGATGGTATAAACTCTGGCAAAGGCTTATCGCCCTTTCGTCCACAAAATCTGCGAGGCATAAGTAGATGTTGAGCTTCTTCCCTGACTATGGTTGTCGTGCATCTAGCAATTAAAGACCCTACAATGCCACATAGTTGTGGCCAAAACAAATCACAAAACTCAATGCTCGGCAAGTGCTCTTGTTCTTTCAAATAATTAACAAGCGACTCACTTGACTTGATTATCTTATCATTCTTTTTGGACTACTCCAGATATTTTTGTGTGATACTTTTAACGTGATTGATGAATGCTTCAAGGCCTTTCATTTCATCAATATCGAGTGATTTGTTTTTTGCAAGAACAAATTTGCTTTCCTCTAATGTTGGTATTTTTTGCAACAAGCATATGGATTACTCCATAGATCATCTCCATCCATTGAGTAGTCTCTCCGTTGCATCATTGGAGTATTTTCGTGTAATTTGAATCTAAAATAATGTGGATTCATGTGGCCCACTAGAGAATCATCTCCTTTCTTCAAATGTGGCTCTATGAAGCTCCTCCAATCTACCATCCTATCCAAGAGAGCTACTTCAGGCCCTTCTTGTCTACCCCCATCAATTTTCTTTTTTGATCTTTCATGTCCCCCATAGTTAACACATTCCGGGACTTCAACTCTCTAGAAATAACACTGAATTTTTTATCTATATCCTCATGTGTGTGGCCTACAAGAAGAAAACCCATTTCCACTTCGTCAAAAAATTTCAAATCAACCAATATGGAACACAAAGCAAGTATGTATCTATTCTTATTCTCTCTGCAACAAAATTGTTAGCCTGTATTCTTAATATGGGAGGTAAATATCCACAAGCATCTCTCACTTTTCAAATTGCCTTCACGTTGGAAGTTTCCACTTGATTAGTGTCATGTTCATGCAAAGCATCAAACCACAAATCACAAAACAATCGGTGTCCATGTACCAATACTTCACACAAGTGCATCTTTGGTCCACGTTTACCCTCTAGTGAAGGTGGAGTGCGCTTGAACCTTGGCAAAGTTGTGGTGTTTTTGTCCATTCCATCAATGGTGATGCACATGGACGTACGCATATTTGATATTGCTTCATGCCTCCAATAAGCATATAGTACTCTAGCATCTTGTACATGGTGTAAATGGATTGCTCGCCATTTTATGTACCTTCCTCGAAGCATTTGCTATGCTCAATTTCATTTTTCATTTCATCACAAGTTTTACATTTTGACATCCGTTGCTTTGTTGGTGTTTTCACATTGCAAAGTTGTGACCGCCAAATTTTATAAAAAGTGCAACTTGAAATTAATCTTTCTTCTCTATCTTGTAATGTTTTGTTCATAGTCTCTAGCACAATCTTTTTTAACATACCAATAGGAAGATGCTATTGGCACACTACAGTTCCATTTGGCATTGTTGTCTGGAGACGAGGTTGAGGGAGTGCATTATCTTCGAGGATTTGCGCCAAAGTTGCACTTGCATTGATACTATTTCTTTGCCCCCTTTCGAAGAGCTGCATGTTGTCTTTCTTTACCTTGCATTGTAAAGGCATAATCAATGTGGCACTTCAGCAGGCAGTCAAATACCCGCATGAATGCATGTAAAGTGCAAAAGTGAACATTTTTTAATTCAAAAGGAATAATGGGTTTCCAGTTTCTGTCAATTAAATGCCTATTAGGCTCAGCTAGCATATTGGCTGACATAACACCACCAATCCAATTGTCAGTGTCTCCATTTATTGTGTCCTCATCACCTTGGTTCTGAGAATTACTATGCTTACCTCCCTTTGATTTTTTGTTCTCACCATCCTCATACAAAATGGACAAGGATTAATTGTGTTAGCACCTTGTTCATAGCCAAGTACACACTTGATTGTTTTCAAGTCACCTCCCAAATGCCAATCAACTGTAAAAGTTCCAAATCCTTCAACTTCCAATCCTCCCCCTTGAATTTGTGCTTTCATGACATCACTAATCCAAGGAATCCTATCAAAAACCCAAGAAAGTACCTCATTTGTCTCTTTTGGCACCTCAAATGCCCCAAGCCACCATAACTCTTTCTCAGATTGAACACTAAATGTGGGACTAGTTTCTTGTATGGTATCATCAATCAACAAAGATGGCTCACACTTGGAATATGCCAGTGATTCATTCATGAGTGTAATACTCATTCTTTCTACTCTCTTATTCTTCACAATCTGACACTCATCTCATTCATGAGTGTAATAATCATTCTTTCTACTCTCTTATTCTTCAGAATCTGACACTCATCCATCTTAAGAACAAAACTCACTTTTTCCCCTAGCATGTGAAGAAAAGAAGAACTGTCAGTCCTTGCTACATAAAAGTGCAATAGAAGATACAATCACTCTAAATTTACTTACATTGATGAGGAAGGCCATAAAATAAAATCATGGCTTGTTGAAGTCGTTGCAAATCAACGAATATATTATTGAACTCATCGTATAAATAGGCAATGTTCCCATCTTTCCCTTGATTTCTTCCCCAAGTTGCTATGGTCAATGTGTCATTGATACACATGAATTCTCCAATTTTGTGCTTCAACTCATCATTGCATGTTCTTTTTGCAAATCACAGTTTTTGGGGACAGGAAAAATGCTCTTTGTTATACCATGTGTGCGAAGTGTATCTTTTAGCAATTGATACAATGCATTGTATCCTTTTGTGCTTATGCCCACTTCATCACATACATGTTGTACCTCATCATTGCTTATAAACTTAATAACATCTTTTAGGACTTCATTTGTGAAGAGCACTTGTAATTTCTTCCATTTTGGATCACGAATGACATAAATAATATCACGTCTCTTCATACATGCACTTAATATATTCCCATAGTCATCAGCATCACCACCACCAATTGCTTCTTTCAGGAAATTCCTAACATATCATATACAAAAGATCATTACAACATGATAAATATTCCAAACAACATAGATCATCGTTGCTTTCTCGAAACCATACCTTGTTGCAAGGACTCTTCGTTTACGAGCACCACCACCCACCGTGAGTGCTTATCAATGACTGGTCTCTTACGCTCTCTAGCTCCCATTGGAGTGCTTTTCATTCGAGATATTGTCTCTTTTAGCTTTTCAACTTGTGTCTCTTTGGCTTTTGCTTGGTCTTCCAACTGCAAGATATGATTTTGAGCAGATTGCAGTGAACTTTGAGCTACATTTAAATTAGTATACAAACTTTGTAAGTGTGCATGCAAAAACTGCACTGTATTTACATAACTCATATTTAATCTCTTACAATACCCAAGCAACCCATTCTCTCCTTCTCCAACAAATTGTAAAAATGACAGAATATCAGAGAAGGAAGGAGGATAATGTGATGAAGGATCGTTGGGATATAAATCACCCTGAACCCAAAGATCCAAGTTAGTATGACCCTGTTGTCTTCTTGTCTGCTTCTCTTGTGCACTCAAATGTTCATTTTTGGTTGGTGCATACTCATTCAGTATACGAACATGCAAGTCTTTCTTTTTTGTTGTCATTGAATGTTTGTTACTTCTCTCAATGCCATAGAATACAAATGAGCTGAGAGAAAATACAAATGTTTGTCACTTCTCTCAATGCGAATAAGAATGAGAGAAAACTTGAGAATGGAGAGAGTCTGAAAGGAATCAAGGTCGAGCTTGACAAAATATCAAGATTCTAAGTGAAGGCTTGAAAAATGCCGCCACAAGCATGAGATTGTGAATGGAGAGAGGTGAGAGTAGCAACGGAATGAATCTGACAAGTTTTCGCCATTATCTAGGCTCTTAATGATTGATAGAAGAGAATTTTGAAGGCGGCTCAAGGAAATTTGATACAGATTATGTATTAAATGCATTTTAGATTCAAATATTTTTAGAAATGAGAGAATAGTGATTTTCTTGTTAAAAAATCTTTTTCATCATTTTAAGGTTGTTAATGCACTCAATAGTTTGTAAAGGATGAAGGAGAATAATATAGAGCAATTCGTGGGCTTAAAGAAGTGGGACCCTCCACCCTTAGGCCCACAAACAGCCATCTTTATGACCTTTGTCTCCTTAATCCCAAAAAAATTAGTCTTAAGCTCATGGGATTAAGAATCCTTACGAGGCCCTTTCTATGTTCAAATGCCCCCTAATGGGTGGTTGTCAAGGTTGGTTCTATTATTTCCCCAATTGATGTTGGTAGAAGGATTGAGGTTGATGGGTGTTGGCCATGAATTTGATAGATTAGCTGCATACCCTCTACATTATAACTTTGTGAAGGTCCTGGCTGATTCATTCCTTCTCTCCTCATTGACGGCCTTCTCGAGGTTGATTCTTCTTGAGTGAAAATTCAAAGTGCTTCTAGTGTGGCAGTAGTTCCAATCATGGTTTTTGGAACAATTGATCATGTGGCAATAGGGGGTTCCTGCTCCTGCCTATTTGCTTCTTCTACATATTGGACTCCTTCATACTAGGGGTCTTGGAAACCAAATCTCCCCATAATGTTGATGAATCCATGATATTCCCTTGTAGCGGTTGATGAAGTTGGTGGATGTGATTGCCCTTCTATTGATGTGGAATTCTGGGCAACTATCATCCTTACATTCACTGGAAAGTTCTCCATGGTACCGTCTGGCTTAAGGGGTCTTTTGTACTAGAATCTTTAGGGAAGTTTGGGTTCTTGGACTGAAGATGAATTTTTAAGATTTGCAAATCTTGCAATGCTAAAATGCGAGGACTCTTGTGCATCTAAGGTACATGAACCTTAACAAATGAGTCTACTACTTATTTTGTCTCCAACCCTTGGTAATGTGGTGGTTTCTATGTTTGTACCAAGTTATTTCCTTGGACCAAATTGGAGTGCCTTGGGGTAGAGATATGGGATTATCCTTGAGGTCTAGATAGCACATGGGCACTCTGTAGCCACAACGTGGGCACCAAATAGGAAGTTTGAATTTTTAGGAACTAACACTCTAAGGAAAGTTCTAAATGTCTAAGTATCCCTTGGGTATTGGTATGGTCTCAGTGGAGGTAGTTAAGTGGAGGATTGGACGATGTGGGCACTATAGCCATGACATGGGTACAATCCACCACTTGTGAGTTTTGACACTTCCACACTTGCTATGCCTTTCTTAGGCTATTTCAATGATGTTGGCTCAATCTTTATTCTAGAAAAGATCAACTAGAGGATGGATATATGCAACATGTGGGCACATTGTAGCCATGATGTGGGCACAAAATGACTTTGTCTCAATTTGATTTTTTATGATGCAAGATGTTTTCTTGAGTGCTAAGTCTTCCTTTTCTTACCTTCTTGCACTTGGAGGGTTGATAGATTGTGAAATACACAGCACGTGGGCACACTGCCTTGTGCTTTGAAAGGTGAATGATTTGGCTGGGTTGTTGCCAATTTTTATAGCAGATATAAACTGAGAATTTTGAATTATGAGTATGAAGTTAAGTTCCT
Organism: Dipteris shenzhenensis; assembly: GCF_047967505.1. Classification (NCBI taxonomy): domain Eukaryota; kingdom Viridiplantae; phylum Streptophyta; class Polypodiopsida; order Gleicheniales; family Dipteridaceae; genus Dipteris; species Dipteris shenzhenensis. The sequence goes on from NC_141604.1 coordinate 354,504, forward strand.
TGAATGAGATTTGAGTCCTTGTTGACACTTCCTTTATGTGTCCACGGCATGGGCACACTGCGAAGTGTCTTATTCTTGAAGTTGTTCACACCCAATTGGTTGAGGCACTTGCAGATAAATGGCTTGAATACAAGTCTTGTTCTAGAATGGAGAAAAATCGCTTTTCTGGAGCATGTGGGCACAATTCCACCATGGTCCAACTGAAGTGTTTGAGGCTTTCAAGTTTTAGTTTGGACTTCTAAGGTGTTGTTCTTGGAACTTTTTAGAGCAATCTAGTTTTTGAGAAATTTCTACAACATCTTGTTACCCTTGCTAGAGCTTGACGAGGGCACCGAGGTGAATGTTCCAATGTTGAGTTGTTCTAGATTGAAATGATCTTGAAGTGTTGGGGAAGTTCTTTGTTCAATATTTTATGCAGTTGTAAGTGCTTAGATGTGAATTCTTATACAATTTCTCTTTCACAAATCAACACAAGGCTCCAATTTATCCTATAATAGATTGGTAATTATTAGCCACACACCACAAGATAAGGATAAGATATTTTGATCCCAGCGATGCCCACAACGTGGACACAACTCAGGATGTGGGCACACTGATAGGACGTGGGCACGTAGCCGAGACTGTGTGTCTCTTAAAAAAAACACTCTATCGGGGCCTCTTTTATGTTTTTTATGTTCTGTTTTTTGATAGAATGCTAGCTAAGGTCCTATTCTACCTTCCTACAACAAAAAATATGCAAAAGAACCACAAACAATACACGATTTTTTAGATATGAAGATCGGTTGTTACATCCACTTTTTCTTATGTGATGTCCAATGTACCTCAAATTTTCAAATTCTATTGACTGAAAACTGACAAAACACACTTTCCACTGCAATACTAACAAACAAAACACACTAGTATACACATGAATCAATGCACAATCTCATCAAATTCTCAAAACACTCCTCCACTTAAGGCACCTACTCTCCACTACAAGTTCCTTGTGCTAGCCACTTAGAACTTGGCAATGGGTGGTTAATGGTAGAAATTGTAGCATTGTAAGCTCAATGCCTTGCTTGTTCCTGGCAATGGTGTAAAAATTATTAATCCTTCCACTCAACTACCATTGGGAATGTGGCAATGAGCCAAAGAGGATGATTATCTCTCTTCTAACACTCTTGGAGAAGCAACAATGTCAAAACAATCAGCAAGAGTGTCAACCTTGCTACCAGTCTCACTTTTTGTGCCTGCATACGTATTGAGAGGGAGGATAAGAGAAGAATAGAAGTGTAAGCGTGGTGAAGGGGAAATCGATTCACATCATGCATGAAGGGAATTATAGAAAATGAATGCAACAATCACCAAGTACACAATGTAAACAAAGTAGGCAAGAGTGAGGCATTGAGATCCTTGAGAGAGTGATTGAGAGATTGAGAGATTGAGAGGTTCTCTTGAGTGTTCTTCTAGCAAGTTCACTTCCGTCAAGAGAAGATTTCCGTTCATTGTGTTGGTAGAATTTCCGTCCATTGGTGAGAGAATTCCGATCATTGAGAGATTCATTGTTTGTGAGAGGGAGACATAGGAGTCCAATTGATTGATTGAGAAAATTTTGATTTGAGAGAGTCTCTTACAATCCATTTGAGAGGAACTTCCATCCTTCTGTTTTGAGAGATTAAGACAGGTTTCCTTACTCTTTGAGATACAAAGAGATAGGGTGACTAATTTTGGTTCTATAGTAGAGAGTCTTGCTTCCTTGCCTCCTACTCAGCCTCAATAAGGCACATGCTTCTTCAACCAGAACTAAAGGCGGCTAAGGTGACTCGCTTGAGCGACCAACTATCTACAGCAATTAGGAGCGGGACTCTTCAATACAGCCAGCAACAAAGCATTGCAAAGACAAGCAAAACTACCTACCTACAGCAATAATGACAATAGCAAAGGCAGCGAGCAGTAGCACCGACTCTACAAGCTTCTACGAGCATCTCAAGACAGCTTCATCAGTCGCTCTCTACCGGTGCCCCCGACTATAGCAGCGCTCGAGCTTCATCTCCTCCAACATCAATAGACAGCCTTGGCAGCTCCATTGACCTCTACATAGAGGCCTCTACGACTCGAGCTGCTCCTAGCTACATGAAGGCATTGACTCAAAGCTCCCAACGGCAACGACTTTCATGGGCTTCTACAGCTCAGGGGCCTTCTACTCCTCCATCTGTCAGGCCCGTAGCTCCAACTAAGGCTTCCAAGAAGTAAGTGTCGAGAAAATCGGCTCCAACAGCCTCAACCAAATGACCTTGGCAATGAACTCTGCAGCCACGGGCCATTGACACGACGCCAGCTTTCCAAAGGCCTTTAGCTGACTCCAGCGACTCCATGAGCAGCGCCCACCTACAACATCGCACCTACAACGACCGACGGGCAACCTCCAGCAACAACCGAAGACACTCCCATGACTTGAGCAATCTGTAGTAGCAAGTCCTTGGCGTAATCACTGTCTGCTTTGTATATTTGGGTAGTCTTCTCGCGAGTGGCCATGGACACAGCCAAGGTGGACATGGGGATGAGGCTCAGGCATCGACCAATCTCTTGCTCACGGGCGACCTGCAGCAAGCAGAGACTCCCAAAAGCACCGATGACATCAATCTCCTACGGGCAGCTGCACCATTAGCGCCCGCTCCATCAACAGCTAGGTGGAGCAGCAAACAGCCAACTAGCCCAACGGCTATTCTCCCACAACAGCACGCCATCTACGCTCCCAGCGTCGATCCTCAACGACCTTTACAACGAGACACCCGATGCCAACAAAATCTACACAGATTCTGATGAATCTTAGAAAGATTTAGGCTTCGTAGCAATAGACACGTGGCAGGATAAGGTAGCACCTAGGTGTGCCACATGGCACCCTTATCTCCAAGTGCCACATCATCTACCACGATGGTAGCCACGTCATCATCAACTGACATGTCATCACTGCCACGTCAGCTTATCTTCCACGTTATCTACCATGTCATTTGGCCATGTCACCATTACCACATCATCAAGGACATGTCACTTGCCATGTCATCAGGGACATCATCAGTTCCACGTCATCTACCACATCATCACTACCACATCACTTGTGCCACATCATCTGCTAACATCATCATCTGTGCCACCTCAGCTGTCCAGTCAGCACTGACCTCTGCAGGCACACACAGTGCTCCACAGTCACTTCTTGTGACCACTCCTTGCCACCTCAGCACAGGGCTCCACTAGCACACCTCTTGCTAGGCACAGTGCCACATCATCACTGCATGTGACTCACAGTGACACATCATCATTGAGCACCATTTGCACTCCTTTTGCCCCTCCACCTAGATCAAGTTGTATGTCTTGATCCAGGAAGAATTTGAGGGCCCTCCAAAAAGAAAAGTTGCTCATTTTTTTGTGCTCTATGTGCTCATCACATCATGCGCACATTTTGGCACAAGTTACACTCACATTTGAGCTTCGTCGACAAAACCACTTCCTTCACGCACATTTGCCTCTACATCGACGCATCTGACCCAGCACTTAAAAAGAACAAAAGAAAAGGAATTATTTACTGTTCTTTCATCGATCGACGGTTGGTATAGATCTAGATCAGAGTAGACTAGATCGCCATAGAGGGGACGCTTTGAATTTCCCCAAGTTGCCAATCTAAGCCATGCCTGAAATTCCCGACTAGTACCTACTCGGAGTCAGTCCATACGCTCACATATAGTTTCACATCATTACAAACCTTACATTCATCAGTTCAGTGAGCAGACTTCAGCGAGTACAGAGGCATTGTAGATTGTTTCAGTGGGTAGATAGCACTCGATTTCACACACACCTGCCACCATTGTAAAGCCTATTCGGCTATCTCACAGCATTGTGCACATCATTTCAGCCTTGTAAAGCCTCTTGGCTATTCCCGGCATCATTGCCACAAGCCTTGTAATATAGATCAAATTTTATATATTGCAGTTCTATCTTCACCGACGGTTCATAGATTTCACTTGGCATAGTCAGTGTATTTGCAGTTGATTCATATAGAGATTTTCACGACACTTTTGAGTGCATTTCTTGCACCATGTCAACTAGCAACCTCAATCTGGAGGCATCTGCTAAGTTAGACAACTCTAATTACGGTACATAGAAATACCGAATGGAGACCATTCTTGTACTTCAGGACAAATGGGAGTATGTTGATGGGTCTACACCAAGACCATTGGGCAATCCAGCCACCAGTAGCTCTACTCCATTTGTTGTCACAGCACCAGCAACAGGATCTATAGCTACACAAACAGTTTTCGCACCAGTAGCAGATCCTGCCATTGCTTGAGCTCAAGCAGAATGGGATAAGAAAGACAAGTACGCCTATCATCTGATCAAACAGAATGTGCAAGATGTCATGCTAGGACAGCTCAACACAGTCAAGACATCGAAAGAAGCATGGGATATGTTCGCAGCTCTCTACGAGTCCGAGAACACATCCAGGATTCTCACCCTGAGAAACCAAATCAACTAGAGTTTCCGCAACAGCAGTGAAACCGGTCATGCTTATGTACTCCGCATAAAAGACTACAACAATCAACTTTGTAGCAGTAGGAGAGACTATGAATCCCGCAAAAATGGTTCAAGTAATCATGAATGGACTAGGAGAGGGATACAAGAATCTAGTCCAGAGTATTGCCAACGGCAAATTCCGACACTGGAAGAACTTTAGTCAGTCCTACTTGGTGAAGAACTCAGGACTCAGGCAATCCAAGCACGTAAAGGTCATTCTAATAATCAGGCATTCACAGCTTTAGACAGAAGTAGAGGTAGAGGCAAAGGCAAAGGTAGATCATACTAGAAAAGTGGTCATCAGCCGCAACAAAATCAAAATTAGCATCAGCATCATCCTCAACAGCATCAGAACCAGCAAAGAGGAAATCATTCCAACCAAGGAAGATTTCAAGGATGAGGGAATGCATCCACCAACGTGTCAAACATTCAGTGCGACTACTGTCACAAGTTTGGACACTATGAAAGAGATTGCCACAAGAAGCAGTACAACCAAGGCGGTCAATCCAGTAGTAATCGAGGGAATTCCTGAGGCAGAGGAAATCATCATGGTGGACATTCTAGTCACAGTCATTTTGCAAATGAACATGGAAATATGTTTCTTGCAAGTGAGGAAATGCATCAAATTGATACAGTGTACCCAAGTGTACCCAGACACTGATTTCAATCCCAAAGAGGATTTCAGCTATCAAGTCCACCAAGTGGAACAGGATCCTTGGTACATCAACAACGGTGCATCATCTCACATGACAAATCATCAGGAATGGTTCACAGAAATAAAGCCATTAGAAGGACAGAAAAATGTCATCTACACAGCAGATAATACACTGAATCCAGTTCAAGGGACATGCATTATCCCTATGAACAATTTCACTAGTACAAAAGGATTAGTGAAAGATGTGCTCTATGTTCTGAAGCTCAGCAAGAACCTTTTGTTAGTAGGTCAAATGACGAAACACAATTACAAAGTCATCTTCGACGGTGATGAATGCACTATCAGAGATAAATCCAAAAGATGTCGGCTAGTAGCAAAAGGTGTCAAGGAAGGACGCTTATATAGAATGCTTGCTATAGTACCAGATAAGCATGCCATGTCAGCTCAATCACAACAAATGCCACTATCTGCAAAATGGCACAAGAGATATGGTCATGTCAACTTCAAGTACTTGTTAGATCTCAGGAATCAAAATATGGCAATTGGGATTCCAAAGCTACAGTTTCTTGGAAAAGTTTGTGAAGCATGCTACTTCGGCAAACAAAAGCGAACCAACTTTGTTAGAAATACCTCTCGTGCACGAGGTATTCTTGATTTGATACATACAGATGTATGGGGTTATGTCCAGTCCCACAACATCAATGGTTCACTTTACTACTTGACTTTCATCGATGACTACAACAGATATTGTTGGGTCTACTTTTTGAAAGAGAAATCTGAAGTGTTTTCCAGATTTCAAGAATTCAAAGCCATGGTAGAAAACCAGACAGGCAGAAAGATCAAGGTCATGAGATCAGATAGAGGAGGTGAATACATGTCTTCAGCATTCATGAACTTTTGCAGAAATCATGGCATTCGAAGACAATTCACATGTGCAGATACTCCTTAGCAGAATGCAAGAGCTGAAAGGAAGAATGGGACTTTAGCAGACAGTGCTAGAGCAATGCTTAGTGAAAAGCATCTTCCGAATCAGTATTGGGTAGAAGCAATAGCTACAACAAACTATTTGCTTAATCGGCTTCCTATCGAACCGATACAGGGTATGACTCCTTATGACGCATTCACTGGACACAAGCCACACATTGGGCATCTCCGCATATTTGGTTGCATAGCATATGCCCACATACATGATGATCATCGCAAGAAATTGGATGCGGTCACGCAAATGCATCATGGTTGGCTACAGTGAAGAAAGCAAAGCATACAAATTGTATGATCCCATCAACCGCAAGGTCATTATCTCCAGATCTTTGATGAGGAATCAGAATGGAAAACCTCACCTACACAGGAGATAGAAGCATCAACTTCACAGTCATCTACAGAACAGGTTAATGAAGAAGAGCATGAATTGCTAGAAACACGCCAAGCAGAGCCACAGCAGCTCAGACGGTCTACTAGGGAAAGCACACCTCCAGCCAGATCGACATATGCTTAGAAAGGCAAAGCAATTCAGGTTGAAACCACCAACTATGCTCTTATGACTACCATCATGGCTATAGAAGAGCTAGTGTACTTCAAAGATGCAGTAGACAAGCCAGAATGGCAAACTGCTATGAATGAAGAAATGGATGCTTTGTATAAAAATAACACTTGGGAATTATGTGACCTTCCACCAGGAAAGAAGGCCATAGCAAACAAATGGGTATACAAAGTGAAGTACAATCCAGATGGCAGTATTCAAAGATACAAAGCTAGACTAGTTGCAAAAGGATTTGCACAGCAATATGGTCAAGATTATGATGAGACTTATGCTCCAGTAGCAAAGATGGATTCCATATGGTTCTTGATATCACTAGCGACACTCAACAGATGGAATGTGTATCAGCTCGATGTCAAGAATGCATTTCTCAATGGTTATCTAGATGAAGAAGTCTACATGCAACAACCAGTAGGTTATGTTGAACCAGGAAAGGAGAATAAGGTTTGCCATCTCAACTAAAGTCTCTACAGCTTAAAGCAAGCACCCAGAAGTTGGTACAACAGAATTGACAAGTATTTTGCTGATCTGGGATACATGAAATCCAATGCAGATCTTACTCTCTATTACAAAGTTTAAGGGGAAGACATTACTATTGCACTTTTGTACGTAGATGATCTGATTGTGACAGGAAGCAAGGATAGTAGCTTCATCAAAAAACTAAAACAAGACTTATCTGCAGAGTTTGACATGAAAGATCTTGGACTTATGCACTATTGTCTTGGAATTGAGTTCTAGAGAGATTCAGATAGCACATTCATGAGTCAGCTCAAGTATGTTGACAGTCTCCTGAAGAAGTTTCATATGGCAGATTGCAAGATTGTAGCCACTCCCATGGAACAGAGTTTGAAACTTACTAAAGATTCAGAAAAGCCTACAGTCAATGATAGATACTACAGGCAACTCATTGGATCTCTTATATATCTGACAATCACACGGCCAGATATTTGTTATGCAATAAGCTCACTAGCACAGTTTATGGCAAATTAAAAGAAGATGTGGAAATATAATGCAAAAGTTCACAAGATGGAAGAGAGAGCGAGATACAAATTTACGTGGTTCACCCAAGGTGGGCTATATTCACAGAGAAATAGACAAATTGTGTTTTTCTTATCCAGAAGATAAATAGATACAAGCTATAGAGAGCTACCAAGTGCAACAATGTGGTACAACACTCTCAGATTGTTCTCCACACCACAAAATGGCTATCCACCACTTTTCCTATGTGAGCCAAAATTGCCATAATTTTGCCACCAAATCAGCCAAAATCATTAGCCAATTTTAGCATGATTTTTGGCTTAAGGGGGGCCGGCAACCTTGTCCACTCATGGTGGTACAAAACAACATGGATCCCAATCCCCACATAGAAACACTCTTTTCCCAAGAGATCAAGCTCCACATACAACAATATGCACTAGTGAAAATGACAAAAGATGTAGATGCAAGAAATGACCATCCAAAAACCTTTAGATGTGAAAGATCTGGCTTCCTTCTTATAAACTTATCTTCAAGTGTTACTCCATGCACTGTTGCGGTGGGAGTTTTGTTCATGATATACACCATAGTTGCTATTGCTTTAGCCCAATAGTAATATGGCATATTTTTCTCATTCATCAAGGCACAAGCAACTTCTAGAATATGTATGTTTTCCTCTCTACAACTCCATTTTGCTAAGGGGTATGTCTACATGAATATTTTCTGTGAATGCCCTGATTCTACAGGTATTCACTAAATTCATCAGAAAAAATACTCTCCCCCTCCATCAGACCTTAGCACTTTGATCTGCATACCCTTTTCCTTTTCCATCATTGCTTTAAATTTCTTGAAGTGCCTTAACACTTCACTTTTTTGTTTCATAAAATAGACCCTTACCTTCCTTGTGTGGTCATCAATAAAGTTGACTTTATAATTACAATCTCCAATAGACATTGTTTTGGTAGTCCACACTGTAAAGAAGTAAGGAGAGAGGGAGGAGACTCGACTACATCTTTCTTCGCAACTCACAAAAGAGAGAGGACACAAGATTGGAGGCAGAAGCCTATCTTCACTTTAGCACACAACAACAATACAATCAGAGATATGTATACACTATATGTGTAACCCAAGAATACAAGGTTCCTATTGAACCCAATCCAAACATACATGGCTATCTAAATATGCCACAAGTATAGCTAACAAAAGACGGTGACATAAATGAGAGTCACCCAGGATATACATCAGGGGTGGAGCTTGATACACTCCCACTCAAGCTCAAATCCATCTCGAGTACACTAAGAAACCTCCTAAATTGGCAAAAACACACTATTGAGAAATTTGGGACTCAGCTTAAGTCCATTTCCAAATGTGGACTATATAAAAGTTCCAAAACATTGAATTGATTATTGCAATGGCTTTTTTCTGAAACATTGAAAAGGAAATTCACTGTAAAAAATGTTCTCTCTTTTATCACTTGAGAAACTAAGTACAACCACTTGACATGATTTTAAAGTCATATGATCAAAATAGATTCATATATCCACGTAAAAATTTTTAACTTTACTCTAATAAAGAAGACAAATGTAGGAACGAAGAAAACCATATCTTTATTTCAAAAACATTTTTACATCATTCGAGATCATAATACCAATGTCCGAATGAAAAAAGCCATGTCTTTGTTTTGAAAACATATCGACATCATTGGGATCCTAATATCCTATGCATGTTTTGAAAAACATCATCAAAGTTTTTAAACTTTACTCTAATAGAGAAGATACAAATATAGGAATGAAGAAAACCATATCTTTATTTTAAAAACATTTTTACATCATTGGTGATAGTAATACCGATGTCCAAAGGAAAAAAAAACATGGCTTTGTTTCGAAAACATATTTACATCATTGGAGGTCCTAATATCCTACACATTTTCCTCTCCTGCATCACTATCATTAGCCAATCGTGTTATCATGGAAGCTTGTGTTGTAGGCTCAAGGCCCTCTAACCCTGTCCTAGAAACTTGTGTTGTAGCCTCTGCACCTCCTATGAAACCTATTGCATCTCCTACTCCTTCACCTCACACTCCACTGTGTCCATTTCCAACCCTCGCTTCTGAATCGATTCTCTCATCACCATCTCCACCCCAACTCTTATCCCAGTCTCCCTTATCGGGACTTCATCTCTTTCTGGTCTCTCCATGCCCTCTCCACTTGTGTCACCTTGAAAAACCAACTTTTTTGGGGGCTTTTTGCATGGAATTATGAGATGCTCTTTTTCCTCTCCTTTGCCTTCAATTGCAATGATTTCGATGCCTTGCTTGGTGCCACCTTCCCTTATGATCACGAGGGTTTGCATTACCCTTTCAAGCCCTTGATCGATGAATTTCTTTGTGCGTTTCTCTGAGCATGCTTCCTTCCTAGATCCACATGAATGTGTTTTTTCTGATGATCCATGGCATCTTTTCTCTTGTTCTTGGAATGGGAGCAGTGATAACATCCTCTACCTTCCTTTTCCTTCCTCTACCCGCTTGCATTCACCTTCTAGAACCTTGTGCCCCTCTATTTGCTTGCATTTGCCCTCTAGAACCTTGCACACCTCTACGTGCTTGCATTTCTCCTCTAGACCCTTGTGCCCCTCTAGTGCATGTTTCCACTTGCTCCTGTGAGCCTTTTGCCTCTCCGCCTTCCTACTTTGAGCCTTTAGCCTCTGTGCCTTGTTGCTCTGATCCTTTAGCCTCTGCACCTTCCTTACTTGAATCTTTGAGAGAATCAATAATCTGATCAGCTGCATAGCCAACTTCCCTCTTATCTTGAATCAATAGTGGATCACCAAGTCCCACAACTCTATCCGGTAATGCATCCCATATGCTCTTCAACGGCCTAAACGCATTACTGAGGTATGGAAAATTTAACGCATCTAGTACTAGTTTAATGAGGAATTGCCTACCATTTGTTTACAACTTCAATGCACATAGTTCCAAAAGATTTACAATCCCCTTAACTTTCACCACGTGTGTACATAGTGCCATTGCGATTCCATCACCAAGTAGATCCAGTTGCACGAGTGTACTAGCATTTCCAGCTGCCAATAGGGTAAAATCTGTAGTTTCCACATTGTCTCTTGTGAAAATTATGTGGCAATGATCTTTCTTCTCTAAAATGAACCAAGCATGATGGAGATATCTATCCACTTCATTTGTGTTAATAGTGCGAAAATCTAGCTTTTCTAGCAATCTTCTAGTGTGGTCAATGAGCTTGTGCATCCCCATTGATGTTGTGCATTCAATGGGTGTGTGCATCGCCATTGACGTCGATCAAGTACGTTTGAAAATATGCAACAATCCATAAAATGACATATTATTCAACACTTTAATGTTTTCATTAATTAAATATATACTTTTAAATTAAATTAATTTGATATTTTATTTTTAAAATTAAAATTTAAATAAATGAACATGATATTTTTTCATAATGTAATCAATTTTTAGTTAAAAATAATTTCAAATAATTAAACTAATAAAAAATAATAATAAACTAAATTAAAAAAATTTAGTAGTCTTAAATTATTTCTAAAAATAAACTATTAAAAATATATTAGATTCTCTTAAATTATTTCTAAACATAATTTAAATAAAATGATAAATAATAAAAATTAATTTAAATACATTAAAACTATTTTAAAAACAGTTTAACTAAACTTATATAAATAAATATATATATATATAAGTATTAAAAAATTTTAAAATTTATCCCTTTGATTGAGTGTATGCTCAATCGTGGGAGATTGAGAGTGCGCTCAATCTTGAAGGCCAACCTTCAAGGCTGGTTGGTTGTTGGCCTTTGCTAGCCTATGCACGTAGGCTGGATGGCTGACCGCCAACCTACGTATGCAGGTAGCTGGTGGCCAACATGCACAACTGGCCTACCCTACACAAGGGGAAAAAAGGGGGGAGGAGGAAGCAGGAAAAGGGGGGAGGAGGATGGAGTAAAAGGGGGGAAGAAAGGACGAGGAAGGAGGAAGGAGGAAGGAAGAAGAAAGAAGGAAGAGGAAGAGAGGAGGAAGAAAGGAGAGGAAGGAGAAGACGAGGAAGGAAGTGGGGAAGGGGGAAGGAGGAAGGAGGGGAAGAGGAGGAAGGAAGAGGAAGGAGGAGAGGAGGATCACCTGTAGGTCTTGATGAAGACTGTAGTGAGAATGAGGGAGGAAGAGGTTTAAACACGAGTTTGAGTTAGACATATTCTTTTTTAATATTTCTATATTTGTGTGTAAAAGGGCTGGCAGTTCTGTTTGCACACGAATAAGCTCTCCATCCTCTCCACCCGAATAGAGCTTGTTTTTTAAAAACATCTCATACCATGGTAAAGGTTTCTCTTTGAGCGTATGCTCAATTTCCATTTAGCACTTTAACAAATTTTTAGGCCAAAATTTTTTTGTCGTCAAACTTGCCTAACTTGGTAAAAGCTTCTCTTTCAGCGTATGCTCAATTTCCATTTAGCACTTGAAAAAAATCTTTAAGCAATTTCTTTTTTCCATCAAACTTACTAGACGCCCAAATTGAACACGCTCAATTCCCATTTAGCACAACAAATTTTAGGCCACATTTTTTTTTTCTGTCAAACTTACTTAACTTGGTAAAGGCTTCTCTTTGAGCATACGCTCAATTTCCATTTAGCACTCGGAACAATTTTTTAAGCAAAAAAAAATTATTCCATCAAACTTACTAGACGTCCAATTCAACTCTGGGATTTTGCTCAACACTCATTGAGATTACACCCAATTTGAAATTCTAACCTTTTGTTTAAAGTTGAATTTCTCTCATTCAAATAGAGATTTCACCTCATTATCTAATCATGTTGTTTTTAGAAAAAAAGAAGTTTTCTAATAATTGAATAATTTGCAAGATCTAAATTTTTACTTGTCTCATTCTTAATAGAAGAAGAGTATTTTGTAATTATCATTCCACTTGTTAGTTTTATTTTAAATCTTTCAAAAATAGAAAATTTTAGTAAAATAAAGGATCTTTAAGTATTTTTAGATTTTTCAACTTTTATTAACCCAACAAAATGTTGAGGGTTTACTGTGAAAAGATCGATTAAATTTTTGTTCATAGTTATATTGAAATTAAGGGTTTTCCTAATGTAGTTCCACATCTTCTTTTTTTCAAAAACCCTAACAAGACTTTAAGGTTTTTTGAAAAAATTAAATTATAATCTTTTTGTTAAATTCTATTTAAAAACGAGGGTTTCAAATACATATCTACAAATTCAATATTATTTCTTTATAATTTCAAACTTTTGAGGGTTTTTTTCTATAAAAAAGCAAGAAATGTTTTTTTAATAAATTTGACTTGTGTTATGAGGGTTAGTTTATCGGTGTACGGTGAATTTCTTTTCCTATAATTTAGCTTTATATACAATCTTCTATGCTCTTACTATAACCCTTTCACAATCAATTATAATGAACATGAATTAAGCATGTATCTAATGCTCTTTGTAGGTGGGTGTGGGTTCATAAGGCTCACATCATAAATATATGTCCATAAAAAACACTATTGGGAAAACTTCACATTTCTAATTTGCATACAAAACTTCTTTGGTTTTTTTTTTTTTTTTTTCACTCTAACAAAGGGTTTGGATATTGTGTGCAATCAGAGCAATGAAGTTGTGGCCTTTGGATACATACATAGTGTTGATCCCATGATAGCGTGTCATGTTCAATGTTGTGGTGACAAAAGATGTGTAGTGATATTCTCAACTATAATTTGCTTTGAGATTCACTTAACATATCCACATGGAGATTTTGAAACACTAGGTGATATGTTACAATGCAACTTTTTTGACATGCAAGCACAAAGAACTCTTTGGTATCACGACGAGATCATTCCAAAGCATTTTCTTAATGATATCACACAAATGTTTGCTGAGGGACAGAAGGTTGACATGCTATCATGATCAGGAGAGATTTTAGCAATCGGTAAATTCAAAGATATCTTCAAAATATTCTTTGTACAATGGAGGTTATCAAGTTGACAAGTGAAGACGCCATAGAAAATGCTATGGAAAGTAACTCGCGCTTAAAAGTTCATGAGACTATCACATGGGGGGGTAGCTTTCTTGAAATTATCGGTGCACAAGATAGTATCATTCAATGCAATGCACAACACAAAATTATATTACATGAGAAATAAAGAGAGAAGAAATGATATTACCACAAATGGAACGACACAAAAAGCTTCTGAATCCATGCATGTTCTTACTAGAGTTGAAGATATCTTCAATGTGGGGACTAATGCAATATGGACTAATGCAATAGTACAAAAAGTGTATGATCCCCTTCATGTTCTTACTGGAGTGGAAGATATATCCACTATGGTGTCTGGGTTAAGTGATTCCATCATGGAAGATACAATAAACCATATTGGGAAAAGAAACACATTATCAAATAGCATTTGTGACCAAATTCATGATCTTATTGGAGTGGATGATATATCTGACGTCCCAAAATGTAGTGAAAGTCATGTGGACTATTTCTTTGACAACATCCATGAACCCCTTACTAGCATTGAAGATATATTTGATCATAGTCAAAGAGTTATTACACGAGTAGGGGATGGTATAAGTGAAATGATAGGTGCTTGTGATGTTCAATGCCATGGAAGAGACACAAATCCACGAAGCGCTATAGATTCCCTTGATTTTGGTAATCGGCTCACCTCAACCACAATGTCTAGAAGACTACCTATTGTGAGATATTACTGACGTTTAGGAAAAAGTCGTGAAGATCAATCAATGTTTGATTTTACAAATGAAGATGAAACAAAATCACATACAATGAAGGCTACTTTAATTGGATAGAAGCAAAAGTTTTTGCACCAAAAAATAAAGTACGTAATGGTGAAGAGGCGTCGAATCATGGCACCAATCCTAGAACCAAAGAAAACAGTGATGCTATCGGACAAGAATATTGAAGAAACTATCATGAAGATTTGTTGCAAAAAACTTTGTGTTCAACGGATATCATAGGAGGATTGTGAGGCCATACATACAAGAATTTGGAGCAAGGTGGGTCTAGATAGACATAACTATCTTCTTCAACAATTTTCTTGCTTTCTTCGGCAAGAAAATTCCAAGACAAGGCAACACAAAAACAAATTGGATCCAAAGGTCAATGGGATTTACATTTACAATTGTGGATATCAATTGTTGCACAAAAAGTATCCATGAGTGGCACTAAATCAAAACATTTTTCGGAGAGACCTGAAAAAACAAAGAACTCTGCAAAGCCTTGGGAACTCTGGAAGGATTTATGTAACTGTATAACTTTTGACTACACTGAACCAAGTCTTGTAGTAACTTGTGAGAAAGTTTGGTTTTCATTCAATAAAATGGTGAAATTGATGAACAAACCAAGGACAACCTTAGAAGAGCACAATAGTTTTAAAGAGGTGCTTTGAGAATTTACAAAGGCCATGGTGCACGCATGGGGTGAAACCAACATTACACATTACATGGTATAATTTCTTCATTATTTTTATGAAGTTGCTTTTAAACAGTACTTCACAAGCAGTTGTAGCTTGAATGAAGAGATTTTGGACTGCTTTTTGATTAGCCTTCTCCTTTAGTGCTAGCCTTCGTCATGGCTAAGTCTGCCCTTCACCTCCGGACTGCTGACAGAAACTCAGTACGAAGACTTTGTATAAATGGATGCTCAAGTATGTGTGGGTGTGTGGATTTGGATGTGTGAGCGTATTTTTATACTATGGTCTTTCTGCCTTTCAGTTCAAGGCACTCAGGCATGTAAAGATTTCCGAGGTGTGTATCAATATAGCTGATGAAGGAAACACAGGTGTTTATCTGCCGCTATTCACCCCTTAGGAAATAGACTCCTTTATACATACAGGTTACCAGTATATACATTATGGTTGTTTTGTCCTAGCTATAGAACCATTGTTTCGTTCTAGTGTAAATGCCACTGTGGTGCTCAATACTTGGAGTGATGCCGTAGTCTCTGTTCATGGCCTCGAAATAATTATGGCCCTTACGCACTAAACCCATGTGACTGCATATAGTAAGGACAATAGAGAAAGTGACACCATTTGGCTTTATCCCTTCTCCTCTCATCCTCTCAAGCATATGGAAAACCATTTCACTTTTGTTATGTCATGACTTTCTCATTGCTTTTGCCGCATATACTATATGCCCATGCTACATATTTTATGAATGAACATGGTTCCCTTGACATGTGGAGTACACAAGGAATGGAAAAGTCGCACTATCAAGCGAGAGGAGTATACTTGAAAAATATTAGACATGGAGGAGGCGACTCACATTCAAATTATCTTGTAGAGATGTTTAATTAGTTTTACAGATATACTTTTGGAAGGAAATTATCTATGGAAAAGCTCAAACAAGCAAAATAGCAAAGGCAGTTAGAAATGAAGCTAAAGCAAGGTCATCCTTAAAATGGAGAGCTGGCATAGGACCAACACGGCATGCTGCATGGAGATCTACATGAAGGCGAGAAGGAAAATTTTGGAAATAACTTGTAATGATTCCAGAATATATGACATTGCAAATAAAAACATGTCTTCATATGTACATTGTCAGAGCGAATCACTCTTCCACTTTTTGACACTTGAGTCTTCATCTTGTGGCATTTCTCCTCTGTAACATAAGAAGTTTTTGCGAGTGTAACCCTATAAGGATTCAACACTTTTCATTCCATGATCGAGGGCATAGGCAGAATAGCACAAAAAATATCCAGCAATCCATGATCATTGATTAACTCTAAGGGACACCCATAATGTGATATCACTTGTTCATATAGAAATTTAGTAGTTGATCGAGTGTCTGCCTCACGTGTTGCTCTCGCTTTTGCCCATTTTGTGAAGTAATCCATGGCAACTATAATGTACCTTGCCTGGCTACTATGGACAGCTAGACTAATGGGGCCGATAAAATCAATTCCCCATTTTTTGAACGGTTGCGTGGCTAGGTTCATTGACAAGGGCATTCTATCCCAAGTTTGTAGTTTTGCCGTCCTCTAGCAAGGTTCACATCTTTTTACGAACTCTGCCACATCACTAAATAATGTAGGCCACCAAAGGCCTGCTTGAAGTACCTTTTGTGCTGTGGTTTTGGCCACAAAATGTCCTCCTATGATCCCTGAGTGTGCTTCATCTAAGATGAGAATAAAGTCATATTCTCTGATGCATCTACGTATAATCCCATCTTTCCCTTATTTGTACAATTGTCCTGCAATAAGTTGGTAAGGAGCTACATCCCTAATCAACCTTCTTGCCCTCGCTATGTCAAGGGGTCTATCCGTGGGAAATCCATTTGTCAAGTAATGACAAATCCCTTCAGCCCATTCTGGAACTAAGTCTATTAAAAATAAGGGTGCATCTAGTAATTCGTCATCCACCCCTATTGGCGCTTCTCCATTGGGAATCCTAGACATGTGGTCGGCAGGAACCTTGTAGTATTGGTGTTGATGCTAGAGCTCGTTTCAAGGCATCATATGCCTTTTGGCATTCATCTGACCATTCAAAAGCAATAAGTAATTTGTACAACAGACGAGCTAACTGAGTGTACATATAGATGAATCTCCGATAATACCCTATATGTCCAGTGAATCGTTGAACACCCTTAAAATTCTTTGCTAGGGGTAATTCCAAGATCAGTATGATCTTATTGAAATATGTGGAAATTCCATTTGTGGACACCACATGACCTAGGATAACACAATGCCTTATCCAGAAATGACATTTTAATGGGTTGAGTGAGATCCTATATAATCTACAGTGATCAAAGACCATTCGTAAATATCTAAGGTGTTCTAGCCATCGAGAGTATATGCATAAATCGTCTAGAAAGATTTCTAGCCATATACGTAAGTATTCCTTGAAGGCTGTACTCATGAGTCTTTGAAATGTTGTTGGGGCGTTAGTCAATCCAAACAGCATCTTGCGATATGCAAACACACCCCAAGTTGTGGCAAAGGCTATTTTATGTTGATCCTTAGGATCAATGGACACTTGATTGTATCTAGAGAATCCATCCAGGAAACTGTACGCTTCATAGCCTGCCACTCTCTCGAGCACATGTTCAGTAAGTGGCAAAGGATAATGATCCCTAATGGTTGCTGCATTGACTTTTTTGAGGTCAACGCACACTCGTATCTTACCATTTTTCTTCGTTACGATCAGGATGGGTGATACCCACTCCATATGCTCAATTTCGTATATGAATTCCACATCGAGAAGTTTATCAATCTCCTCCTTTACCACTATTTCATACTTGGGATTCATGTCGTAAGGTCTTTGTTGCATTGGTTTTGCATCATCTCGTATGGGAATTGTGTGTTGCACCACTTCTGGAGAAACACGTTTCATATCCTCATATGACCAGGCAAAACAATCCTTGTATTCTTTCAACATCACGATGATGTCGCCTTCTTCTTCCTTGGTAAGGTCCACTGACACAAAGACTGGCTTAGGGGTCTCTCCAAGTTCGGCCAAAATAACTTCTTTTACTTTCGCTGGCCCTTCGTAGACTCCATCGTCATACGTGTCAACTATCCTTTTAGCCTTTTCACAGAATATATCTATGTTTTGGATGGAGTAAGAGTTAAAGTGTCTAGGGACATCCTTCAGGTTCTGCTCTTCCAAAGACTTGACTCTTGGGCAGGGTTCCAACGGCTCCCTTGGATTTTCTTGAGTTCAGAGCTTTTTCCTCACCCTTGTTTCCATCCTTCCGCCACGTCTCTGATGACGGTTCTTCTACTTTTACTGACCCTACTGGAACTAAGATCTCTTCCTTTTTTCTACCCCAATCTTTCATGAACTCGTGATCGATCATGGTTGCATGTACATATCGTAACCATTGAAGGTCAGATTCTACATATGCTACCCCATTGTCTCCCATTTTGGTTGTGGTGTAGGATTGAGTTGGTATGACATTTCGTCACTTAACATGTTGGAGATTTGGTTTAACAGGCAATACATCGTTAAGCTTCTTGTCATGCTTCACGAGATTGATCATGTAGAGAGGGACTACTGTGCTTTTCGAGCCACTCTCATCCTTAACCAAGTGACTTCCTCTTTTTTTAGGCACATCCATGGATGGTTGCAAGTAAATGCATCCAATTGTGTGAATACTCAGGTTCAGGTAGAGGTGTGTACCATGTCTCATTAGCATCTCCTCCCATTATCCCCTCATTTATAGCTTCGAACTGATTAACGATTGTTGTTCTAGCTGTTGTTTCTGATTCAACAGCAAATAAGATGCCACCTAGTGGACGAGATTTCCACGTTGTTAGGTCCACCTTCGTTATTGAAGTATCCTTTCTCAGATATATGGTATTTGATGACCAATCATGCACTATCCCTGCTGAGAAATGGTCTCCCTAGGATTATGTCATGGGAGTCAATTGGATTCTTAAAGTCCATGACTACAAACTAGACGTGGTAGGTGATGCCGAAAGTTCTGATCTTTAAATCCATCACCACACCAATTAGTCTTGTAGTGGTTCCATCAGCCAACTTGACTATCAATGAGGTTTTTCCATGGGCGGTCTTCCCCATTTTTCCCAACATTGTTTGGTCATGATGCTCACCCCTGCACCGCCATCTAGGATAGCTTCCACTTTCCTATGATGGTAGGATATAGGAATGACTGCATTTGAGTCATCGCTTTTTGAAATATTGACCTAACTTATTGATAGGCACCATAGAAGTGTCATCTTCTAAGTTTGATCCTTCCTTAGTTAGCTCTTCATCATGAATCTTTGCCATCGAGTTGAGATGTCCGTTCATCCAATCTAATAAATCATGCCATAGCATTGGGTTTTCCCTGAGCAATGAAGCAATTGGCATTTTGACTTCCATGGACAAGAATGCTGCAAGTCCTACGACATCTCTTGGCCCATCTAGCATCGTAATGCCATCAAATTACCTTTCCATGTCATCATGAAGGTTGTTGAGACCCTCATGTCTTAACCATTCCAAGACCGGATCCTCTTCAAACCTTCGATCCATAAGCAAAGGACTATCAATTGACAATCTATCCTCATTTTGTTCTGCTATGATGGATGGTCCTCTAATAGGTATCTTATGTGTTGGGTATTTTTTCTGTTGTGGAATTTAATGTCAATCTGCGCCTTAGTTTCCGCCTGTGTTGCTTGACATTCTTCTACAAGAGATTTGGCCTTCACTAAATTCTCCTTTTCCTGGGTGGGATTAGGATATTCATGAAATCCACTAATTCTATTAGGTCGCGGCCCTTCCTCCCTTCTATCCTTCAAGCTTTCCTATTCTTTACCTCCTTGACTGGACTTCATTCTTGAACTCCCCATCATTCATGAGGTTGCTAGTGTGGCAGTGTCCTCATCAGAACCACTTTGCACTATCACTTTATCGTTCCCCTTACCCACTTTAATCGCTTGCTTTTTGGGTGGGTTGTTTTGTGGGTTAGGAATCTGTGATGTTCCTGCTTAACCTTCTCTTTCTCTTTTGCGCAATTCTCGTGTGATTGCCTTGGCTTGCATGCATGTGATTGCATGTCAGGATACTTGGGCGATGCGTCCGCATTCAATCCCTAACTAGTTGAGACTTGTCGTTTTTGGATTTGAAGCATCTACAGGTGCTCTTCTCATTGAACAATCCTTATAGAGATTATCAATACCACAGCCACTACAGAATGCGACATTGGCAGCAACTATGGTGGTAACTAGCGGTGCGTTATTGTGTCTGTATGGACAATCCTTATAGTAATGAGGTTTGGCACATCCGTAGCACTAGACAGGTTGTCCCGCTTGTGCCTTTTATGGACACTCATTTGCCTTGTGTGGTCCATTGCATTTGTAGCATTGGATCGGAGGTCTTTGAGCCATGTTATTCATATCCCTAGCTTTGGCATTGATTGGCGCTGTTTGATACACTGGGATATGTTGATCACCCTGAACAACATAATGACTGAGGTAGCTCATGTATTTGCTTTCCTTTGGAGTGGATATCAGTTGTTCAGTGTAAGTTTCTGTGATCCTTGGATCAGGTTCCATCCAATCCTGCGACATTTGTTCCATCATCACTTGATTCATTGGAGTGCTTCTTGGTGGAGGCGGTTGAGGTCCTAGGATTGGTGGCAGTAATGGCAAATTCTGTGCTTGATATGGTATTGGATTAGGATTGTTAGCTCCTTGAATCATATGGGTAGTTTTTAATGGTGGAGCTGGAAGTGCTAGTTGTTGCGGTCTCGATTGAGATGTCTATGTTTGCACTGGGGGCAACATTCTAGGGTATCTGCATTGGGATGTTTCATGGTTTCCCCACCTAGCACAATGTCCACACCACAAGGCTGGTGGTCTCGCACGTAGCCTTGGACACTCATTAGATGGATGATTCCTTGAGCACGCACTACACCAAACCATATCACGTCTTGGATACAAATGTGCATTACCTTGGTTATCCCTATGCACTGCATTCATGGGTTGAGGATTCAATCTTGCAAGTATGAGATCTGCAAGCTCATCGATGTTCATATCCTTGGCTTCCTTGGATTGCTCCTTAGAAACTCGAAACGAACTTGCATTAGGGTCCTTGGATCCCACAATCAAGGGTATAGATGATGTAATAGTTTTGTCACCCTCTTTCATGTTGTCTCCTAACCTGATCACCTCTTTACTGCATGCCTCAAAGGATGTTATGTTCAGCACGGTAGGTTGATCATGCACCTTTGGACTTCTTAACCCCAATAAAAATTGAGGTAAGAGAGTTGCTCATCACTGAGCCTTTCATGAGGCTCACACCTTGCATTTAAGTGTTTGATCTTCGTAATGTAATCTCGTAAGGAATCCTTGCCCTATTTAACTTGGTTCAATTGGTTTACAGGACTCCACTTTGGGCCTTTTGGAGAATACTCCAAGATGAAAGACCCTCTTAAAGTATTCCATGTGTCCTTCTCTCCAGATTTAAGAGCCTTATACCATGCTCTTGCTTTGCCATCTAATTGTATTCCAAAGGCTCCTATCTTATCACTGTCAGAGACATCTCCAAAGGCGGCACATACCTACTCGAAGTGTTCAACATAGGTGATTGGATCACCTTCTCCTTGGAGTTTCATGATTAACTTGGCAATGGCTATGGACCAGTTTCTAGACCCATGATTATCTCTAACTGCAGGTACTGCAGCTGGTGCTGGCACCCCCCTTCCTATAGCTTGCACTAGTGCCCTAAGCACTTCATCAGAAAATACCATTTGATGAATAGGAGGTGGCTATGGATATGGCATTGGCGGTTGGCCTGGATATGGATATGACGGTTGTTGTGGTCCATACTATTGTTGCGGTGGACGCAGCCTTGGTTATTGCCTCATGTTGGGATCCACATAGTATGATGTACTTGGTACTTCATTCTGTGGATTCACCATTGGATGAGTTGGAGTGAATGTTGGTCCCAATTGACAAAGGATTAAACCTCGGTGTTGTCCCTTGATATGCCATTGTCGTGGTTGGGGGTCATGGGTTTTGAGGTCTACCTTGGAATTGTGGTCGGGGCCTCAATGGTTGATGAATTCTCTGACCAACTACCTCAAGTTGTTGCATTTCTGGGTATGATCTATAGTCTCCTTGTGGCTCAGATGGTCCTGCCTCCATATCAAATCGAAAGGTGGGTCTATCTTCAACATGTAAGTTCTGAGACCGTACATTTGTTTTAGAGGGTGGTGTCATCACCCTTCTAATATTTTTCGTAATGACAGGTGGTCCTGAAGTCACTGTGTTTGTACGAGTAAACGGGTTTACATTTTTCGTGTTATCAAAAAGCTGTGCTCGTGGGTCAAACCTTCCAAAGAAATGGGTTATGCCCTCGTAGATCCTATTGGAGGTTGATTGTGTTGGGGACTGGGTCCCTGAATTAGGAGCAATGGATACTTGGATATCGTTCAGGTTCTGTGTATTATCCCCCATGCTTAGTGTTTCGTCTATACTTGAGTCGTACTCGAAGAATGGTCCTAGTACAGATGAGCTGCTATTCAATGAAGACCTCTTTCTCACAGATATGCTCCTCTAAGTCAATGTTAGCGCTGCCTTTCGAGCAACTTCGAATCCTAAGATTCATCCAGACCTAAGGTGCATGTATAAATTTAAAGTTCAGGGTTTGGTTGAGGCTTGCTATCAGTCTACTAGCCTGGGCAATGTCAGTTAGTTGCTTTTTAGTGCAGAAGTTTATTGCAGCATGCTGCAATACCGTAATGCAACGCCCTAAAAGGTCTGGCTTAATGCAGCACTCTGTTTGATCAAGTCAACTAGACTCAGGCAAAAGTATAGTTTTCTAGGTGAGGAGTGCAAGTATGAGCAAATCCTGATGCAATAATTAATGCAACGCGTTGCAATAATGTAATGCAATGCCCTAGATTGTGTGACTTGGACTAAACCACTAATTGAATTTTAACTTTTTGTTCAATGTTTTATGTATTGTGTGCAACTTTCAGTATCTTCAGATGAGATTATTAATGCATCACGCTGCATTAACAAACAATGCAATAATCCATTTTGATGATTGTTCAGAAGTCAACTGGAGCCTGGATGGAGATATTTTTTTCTCAATTTAAAACCACAAATTATTGCAGCGCGTTGCAATAATCTTGATAGTTGGTGCATTAAATTTTGTCCGATAGGGGTAGGTGGTGACAACTGTCAGTGACTGTTGGGAGCTAATGCAGTGGCCTAGAACACCAATGCAGCATGCAAGAACCCCAACTTGTTTTTTACACTTTTCACTCCAATTTTTAAGTTTTTTGAAATCTGTGATGCATGCACAATGCAATACTAGCCCTATTGTACTTTCCTATCACAAAAATAAAAAAATTTTGAGTGAAATGATTCTTGACTCTTTTTGACCCCAAACTCATTTCTGAGAATAAAACTCCTCTTGATGCAGCATATCATAGGTTGTTTTAGATGCCAAGGACTTATCTAACATGGATATAACCTCTGAATGCACAAACATCACACAAAAATTCTCATTTTTTCAAAATTACAGCCCACTGGCCACTTTTCTTCACTACTCTCCTTTTGCAACCAATTAACAGTTTTGAAGGGTAAAGACAAGGAAAACAAAAGCACAGAAACTAGCAAGGTTGGACTTACCTCCCCATCAACGATGCCACAGTGCTTAAGCTTCGAGCGGAGACTCACGTGTCATGGGGATTTTCCAACCAAGCTGCTATGGAGAGCTCGTCCTCCAAGCCACTTCCTTATGAGAGCTACCTTGTATGCAATCGTGCGATGGTGTCACAAACACCGTCCTTGGATTCGTTCCATGTTGTAGACAATCGTAGGGGGAAAGGGAATGAGAAGGAGATGAGAGGAAACATGAGCGTGGTGAAAGGGAAATCAATTCGTAATAATAGCAACAAGAGTGTAAGGGAGAGAGACAATGAACACCAAACACCAAGATGAAAAAAACTTGCTCTCTCTATTCCACCAAGGCAGAATGACGACCAAGTCAACCAACTTGGCTTTTATACAAGGACCTTTTGAAGGGAGGTTCAATCCTAATTTCAAGACTTAGTTTCCTAGCCCTTGGCAAAATTGGCCCATAGCCTATAATGAATTACATCAAATAGGTAGATAAGGTAGAGCGATGTTACAGGATGTAACATTAATGCACTTACAAAGGCATTTAAATTTGTAGCGATAGGGGAAAAGTTCAAAAGGACAAAAAATTTGGCCAAGGACCTAGGCAATTTCATCATAGTCACGATAGACAAAAAGAGGCATAAGAATGGAATTTACTTCCATTAAATACAAAGGGGAGAGTTTGTAAAGGCCACAAGGTGTCTTCCCCTCATACTCCAACTTGGACATCATGATCACCCAGCACAAATGTAGGGATTCATGCTTGAGAGACTATTCAACAAGCCACAAACAAATTGGGCAAAATATTTCTACAAGGAAATATGCCATTTCTACAAATATAGTCAAGGCCGCATTAACAATCCTTGGATCATCATGATATGTGCCTATAAACTCGCAGGATGGAAGAAGCCGATGGAAGCATAACATGGATTAGATAACAAAATAAATGCCATACTAGAAGAAGGAGCAACAAGCACAACTTCATTCCAAAAAGACAAGCCAGTATCGTCAACGATGCATGCATGCCAAACAGAGGAGGAAGTAGCACTTAAAGCAGCCCAAGAGGCAAGGGAGACAAAGGAACAAAGAGACAAGAGAGATGCCACAATACAAGCAAGAAAGGAATCAAAGGACCAAGAAGCCAAATCGACCATGAAGCAGACATCAACAAGGGATCCCAAGAGAGACACCAGGGCAAAAAACAAGGAATAGAAGAGGCAAAAACTACAAGAGGAGGAGAAGGTACTAAAAGACATGGAAACACTGGAGCCAGCCACACCCTTGAGCCCTCCATCACCCTAGCCTCAGCCCCAATACTTTGAACAATATAGTAAACAAGATCCAAACCTTAGGGACAAACACAAGGTTCTTCAAGAATGATAACTCTGCATAAGATCAACAACATGAAGAACATGACACAGCTACAACATCAATACCCAAGCAAAAGGAAGCACCAAAACCCTCTGCATCATCTCCTAAAGTACATATGGAATTAAGGCAAATGTTAGAGTTGGATGGAGTGTTCGACAACCAAGTTAAATATCAACATTTTCTGCAACAATATGTGCAAAAAATGCTTCAAGTACAATATGTTGCATTTCTGGATATGATCTATAGTCTCCTTGTGGCTCAGATGGTCCTGCCTCCATATCAAATCGAAAGGTGGGTCTATCTTCAACATGTAAGTTCTGAGACCGTACATTTGTTTTAGAGGGTGGTGTCATCACCCTTGCAATATTTTTCGTAATGACAGGTGGTCCTAAAGTCACTATGTTTGTACGAGTAAACGGGTTTACGTTTTTCGTGTTATCGAAAAGCTGTGCTCGTGGGTCAAACCTTCCAAAGAAATTGGTTATGCCCTCGTAGATCCTATTGGAGGTTGACTGTGTTGGGGACTGGGTCCCTAAATTAGGAGCAATGGATACTTGGATATCGTTCAGGTTCTGTGTATTATCCCCCATGCTCAGTGTTTCGTCTATACTTGAGTCGAAGAATGGTCCTAGTACAAATGAGGTGCTATTCAATGAAGACCTCTTTCTCACGGATATGCTCCTCTAAGTCAACGTTGGAAGCGCTGCCTTGCGAAGCAACTTCGAATCCTAAGATTCATCCAGACCTAAGGTGCATGCATGAATTCAAAGTTCAGGGTTGATTGAGGCTTGCTATCAGTCTACTAGCCTGGGCAATGTCAGTTAGTTGCTTTTTAGTGCAGAAGTTTATTGCAGCATGCTGCAATACCGTAATGCAACACCCTAAAAGGTCTGGCTTAATGCAGCACTCTGTTTGATCAAGTCAACTAGACTCAGGCAAAAGTATAGTTTTCTAGGTGAGGAGTGCAAGTATGAGCAAATCCTGATGCAATAATTAATGCAACGCGTTGCAATAATGTAATGCAATGCCCTAGATTGTGTGACTTGGACTAAACCACTAATTGAATTTTAACTTTTTGTTCAATGTTTTATGTATTGTGTGCAACTTTCAGTATCTTCAGATGAGATTATTAATGCATCGCGCTACATTAACAAACAATGCAATAATCAATTTTGATGATTGTTCAGTAGTCAACTGGAGCCTGGATGGAGATATTTTTTGCTCAATTTAAAATCACAAATTAATGCAGCACGTTGCAATAATCTTGACAGTTTGTGCATTAAATTTTGTCCGATAGGGGTAGGTGATAGCTGTTAGTGACTGTTGGGAGCTAATGTAGTGGCCTAGAACACTAATGCAACATGCAAGAACCCCAACTTGTTTTTTGCACTTTTCACTCCAATTTTTAAGTTTTTTGAAATCTGTGATGCATGCACAATGCAATACTAGCCCTATTGTACTTTCCTATCACAAAGATCAACACAAAAGAAAATTTCTTTTGAGTGAAATGATTCTTGACTCTTTTTGACCCCAAACTCATTTCTGAGAGTAAAACTCCTCTAGATGCAGCATATGATAAGTTGTTTTAGATGCCGGACTTATCTAACATGGATATAACCTTTGAATGCACAAACATCACACAAAAATTCTTGTTTTTTCAAAATTCCAGCCCACTGGCCACTTTTCTTCACTACTCTCCTTTTTGCAACCAATTAACGGTTTTGAAGGGTAAAGACAAGGAAAACAAAAGCACAAAAACTAGCAAGGTTGGACTTACCTCCCCAGCAACAGTGCCAAAGTTGTTAAGCTCCGAGCGAAGACTCATGTGTCATGGGAATTTTTCAACCAAGCCACTATGGAGAGCTCGTCCTCCAAGCCACTTCCTTATGAGAGCTACCTTGTATGCAATCGTGCGATGGTGTCACAAACACCATACTTGGATTCGTTCCATGTCGCTAGACAATCATAGGGGGAAAGGGAATGAGAAGGAGATGAGAGGAAACATGAGCATGGTGAAAGGGAAATCAATTCATAATCGTAGGAACAAGAGTGTAAGGGAGAGAGACAATGAACACCAAACACCAAGATGAAGGAAACTTGCCTCTCTATTCCACCAAAGAAGAATGACGACCAAGTCAACCAACTTGGCTTTTATACAAGGACCTTTTGAAGGGAGGTTCAATCCTAATTTCAAGACTTAGTTTCATAGCACTTGGCAAAATTGGCCCACGGCCTATAATGAATTACATCAAATAGGTAGATAAGGTAGAGCGATGTTACAGGATGTAACATTAATGCACTTACAAAGGCATTTAAATTTCTAGCGATAGGGGAAAAGTTCAAAAGGACAAAAAATTTGGCCAAAGACCTAGGCAATTTCATCATAGTCACGATAGACAAAAAGAGGCATAAGAATGGAATTTACTTCCATGAAATACAAAGGGGAGAGTTTGTAAAGCCCACAAGGTGCCTTCCCCTCATACTCCAACTTGGACATCATGATCACCTAGCACAAATGTAGGGATTCATGCTTGAGAGACTATTCAACAAGCCACAAACAAATTGGGCAAAATATTTCTACAAGGAAATATGCCATTTCTACAAATATAGTCAAGGCCGCATTAACAATCCTTAGATCATCATGATATGTGCCTATAGACTCGCAGGATGGAAGAAGCCGATGGGAGCAGAACATGGATTAGATAACAAAATAAATGCCATACTAGAAGAAGGAGCAACAAGCACAACTTCAATCCAAAAAGGCAAGCCAGTATCGTCAACGGTGCATGCATGCCAAACAGAGGAGGAAGTAGCACTTAAAGCAGCCCAAGAGGCAAGGGAGACAAAGGAACAAAGAGACAAGAGAGATGCCACAATACAAGCAAGAAAGGAATCAAAGGACCAAGAAGCCAAATCGACCATGAAGCAGATATCAACAAGGGATCCCAAGAGATACACCAGGGCAAAAAACAAGGAATAGAAGAGGCAAAAACTACAAGAGGAGGAGAAGGTACTAAAAGACATGGAAACACAGGAGCCAGCCACACCCTTGAGCCCTCCATCACCCTAGCCTCAGCCCCAATACTTTGAACAATATAGTAAACAAGATCCAAACCTTAGGGACAAACACAAGATTCTTCAATAATGATAACTCTGCATAAGATCAACAACATGAAGAACATGACACAGCTACAACATCAATACCCAAGCAAAAGGAAGCACCAAAATCCTCTGCATCATCTCCTAAAGTACATATGGAATTAAGGCAAATGATAGAGTTGGAAGGAGTGTTCGACAACCAAGTTAAATATCAACATTTTCTGCAACAATATGTGCAAAAAATGCTTCAAGTACAATAGGGAGTATTTGAATCCTAGGTTGACATGGAAGCTACAACAAAAAAGATATTCAAAAGGCAAGACCAATTGATTAAGCAACAAATTACATAGAACTAGCAACACCTACAATGGATCCAAACCCAAGGTTTAAGGATCGACATGGAGACCTCTTGAGCTAATGAGCCAGAGCAAAAATTAAAAGAGGTCTAGGCCCAGGGACTCTCTTACAACAAAAAGATTATCTTCATTTTGAGGCACAACAAAGAGAGGTCGAGGATCTCAAAGGCCAACTAGCAGCACTCCAAGAAACATTGGAGAAAGAATGACAAGAGTTCCAAGAAGACATCAAACAAAAAGAAAAAGACTTCCAACAACCCACCACAAGGACCCATCAACTAGAGGAATACCAACAAAAAATAAGAATGGAAATGCAACATCATGCTAAAAGGAGAAAAATGGTTAAGAAGCTCAAGAAGAAAATCAAGACCATGGCACAAGACCATGAACACAAAATGGCTAGGCTAATGAAAGAACACGAAGAAGTTTGTGAGCATTGGCAACTCTCAAGGAAGAAGTAAAAGATAAGTATGAAGCCTCATTATCTGCGCTACGGATGTGCAGATATTTAAGGATTTGTATGTAGCAAGGATCCTGCTAAATTTGGCAAATCTCTAATTTAGTGGCACCAAATTAGCAGCAATGATGGGGCTTTTCTGATGGCCTTATGGAGCATGCTGAGGGCATCATTTCTTGTGTTTACTGCATTTGGATTAGAGTTGGTGGTATGGAGATTTGCTAGGATTTGTAGCGGAAAATGGTGCCACAACCATGACTTTTTTATGCGGCAGCAGTGGGATTATTACCGTATCGGTGGTTCCAGTGATGGGGCATTTGTGGTAGCAGTCTTGTACATGCGGAGCACTAGAGGTTCCCTTTTGACGACATCTTGATCTGGGCTATGGTTCCTATTTTGCGACGGGATCTTCTAGGCCTGCGGCACACATGTTGATTCTCGATTTTTTGACTAGTCTTTTTGTCGCATATGGTACTTGCGGAGGTGCCAGGGTGATGATGTATATCACGGGGATGTGACTATTGTTTGGGGTATTTACTATTTCTAGGTATGCCGAAATATTGTCACCATGGAGTATGGACTGGCTCGGGGGTGTCAAACTTTGTTGCCACTGAGTTTTTTTTAATTGCCGGCTATCTTGCGAGGCTTCAAGTGGGCCACAAGGTTGCAGAATTTGCATTTGTTTAGGGTGGATGTCAAGGTAAAGGGAGATGGGGACGTGGATAAGGGGGTGCCACATGTCAAGATGAGGTTAAACCCCAAAAAGGTGTTTGGGGTGGGTGGATTGGGCAACTTGTGGGTGCTTTTTGCATCTTCATGGATGGTTTTGAGGAAAACTACATCTGGAAGAAGAAGAAGGACGTTTTTCAGCCCGTGGGGAGGAAGAAGAGCCTGCAGACCTCATTGGTAAGCCTAGAAAGAGCTCCCTATCACTTGCTACCTGCTATTCAGCAACCCGTGGAGGAGAAGGAGGCAATCATGATGACGTTTTCTTGGCGGGAGCTCTTCCAAGAGAGAAAGGTGGACGACTATAGGCTGGAAGGAGGGCTGAAGTGAGTGTTCTTGCACCCCGTAGGTAGCCTAGAGTGGTCCTAATTGCAGGGGAGAGAGGGCAAAATAGGTACGAAGCCATAAAGCGTGTCTTCTTCTCCATTTTGTATTCTCTGTTCATAACAGACATGAAAGAGCTTCATTTCTTTGTTGTTTTTTCAGCCTTGGTTAATGAATTTTCTAAGGTTCATGTCCCAAGGGTAGGTGTGAAGAGACTTTAGCCTATAGGCATGGAAATATGCCCCTTTGTGGTGTTTTTTTCAAGCTCTAGTGACCCAGTATGGTAGCCATTTGCGGGCAGGTTGGAATGTCAGAATGGGAAATAGTGAAATGGAAGTGTTGCTAGTTTTTCAAGCTCCAAAACTTTGTTTTTTTTAATTTAAATAATAAAATGATTATGTGGTACTTGTTTTGTATTTTGGACTAGTGCAGGCTAGTGAGAGGCTAGTGACATGGCAATGATCATATTTTTGTGATAAATTAGAAAATGGAATCAAACGAAAACAAATGCTGAATTTAAAGGCATTATGGGTGTATGGATAAAATGAAGGTTTATTGTGCACTACAATGGAAAACAAGGCACGACACACCAGGGGACTGCATGCATTTAGGCATTGGAAATGGAAAGGAAACATTTGCTTTGAATTGAGACCTTCGTCCATCATACATGTCGCTTGATAGGACACATTAAGTACCCACATGAATCCATGCACATGAATGGAAAGAGTACATCCACTTGCATGCCGAATGTGGTATTGAGACCCTTCTCCCCTCCCTCTTTCTGTTGTGGCCATGCTTAGGTGATAGCTAGGCT
Organism: Dipteris shenzhenensis; assembly: GCF_047967505.1. Lineage (NCBI taxonomy): Eukaryota > Viridiplantae > Streptophyta > Polypodiopsida > Gleicheniales > Dipteridaceae > Dipteris > Dipteris shenzhenensis. Next base: position 385,497 of record NC_141604.1, read on the forward strand.
TATACGGTAGCTAGTGGTATGACGGTAGGAGTGCAGTACTACAATGACGATGACCTGTGTATGTATGTGCTAACACTTGCATTTGCGGGATATATTTTCCCCCCTCCAAGACCCCGGCTTGCACTTGTGTGGTTCCGGCTTGGCTAGCCCTAGTCATCCACAAGGCACTTACGAGAAGTGGCCATTTTTGACTGTGTATGCCTAGTGTTTGTTATTGTGCAAAGTTGTAATAGAAAGTTTGCTTTGTGCCCCTATTAGGGGTAGTATTAGTCAGATGTGAATAGTACTTTAGGGATTGGTTATGCAGAGATGTCATGTGTCGCATCTACATGCAATCAAGGTTTAATGCACAAACTATCAAGGTTTTTGCAGCGTGCTGCAATAATTTGTGGACTAAAATTGAACAGAAAATATTGCCACCCAGAAATAGACATTCAGTTGACTTCAAAACAATCATCAAAACTGGTTATTGCATCGTCTATTAATGCAGCACATTGAATTAATATTCTTATCTGATGATCCTGAAATTTGCACAACACACACAAAACATTGAACAAAAAGTCAAAATTCAATCAGTGATTCAGTCCAAGTCACACAATCTAGGGCACTGCATTAATTATTGCAATGCACTGCATTAATTATCACATCAGGATTTGGTCATACTTGCACTTCTTACCTGGAAAACCTTATTTTTGCCTGAGCCTAGTTGACTTGATGAAATAGAGTGTTGCACTAAGCTAGACTAGTCAGGGCGTTGCATTGCACCGTGCTGCAATAAACTCCTACACTGAACAGCAACTGAGTGACATTGTCTAGGCTCGTAGACCCACAACAAGTCTGAAATAACCCTGAACTTCGAAATTATACATGCACCTTAGATCCTGATGAATCTTAGGTTTTGAAGTTGCTCCGGAGGGCAGTGCTTCCAACATTAACTTAGAGGCCATCTTGGGCCCAAGCATATCCACAAGAGATAGGTCTTCTTTGAATAGCATGTCATCTATACTAGGACCATTTTTCGAGTACGACTCAAGTACAGACGAAACATTGAACATGGAAGATAACACATAAAACCAGAATGATATATCCAAGTATCCATTGCTCCAAATTCAGGGACTCAGTCCCCAATGTAGTCAACCTCCAATAGGATTTATGAGGCCATAACCAATTTCTTTGGAAGGTTTGACCCATGAGCACAACTCATTGATAACACAAAAAACGTAAACCCATTTGCTTGTACAAACATAGTGACCTCAAAACCACCTGTTGTCACGTAAAATATTGCAAGGGTGATGACACCACCCTCTGAAACAGATTTATGGTCTTAGAGCTTGCATGTCAGGGAAGGACCCACCTTTCGATTTGATTTGGAAGCAGGACCATCCGAGCCATGAGGAGACTATCAGTCATACCCAGAAATGCAACAACTAGAGATAGTTGCTCAAAGAATTCCCCCACCACTTAGGCCACGACCATAATTCCAAGGAGGCCCTCAAAGTCCACGACCCACAACTATGACTACGGCATATCAAGGGCCAACACCAAGGTTTAACCTGGTGACAATCGGACCAACATTTGCTCCAGCTTATCCAACGGTAAACCCACCTAATGATGTGCCAAGTACATCTTACTATGTGGATCCAAATGGGAGACAATACCCAAGGCCGAGTCCACCGCAACAACAATATGGTTAACAACAACCATCATATCCATATCCAGGCCAACCGCCAATGCCATATCTGTAGCCACCTCCTATTCATCAGATGGTATTTTTGGATGAAGCGTTGAGAGCATTAGTGCAAGCTATAGGAAGGGGGGTGCCAACACCAGCTACAGTGCCTATAGCTAGAGTAATCATGGGTCTAGAAATAGGTCCATAGCCATTGCCAAGTTAATCATGAAATTCCAAGGAGAAGGTGATCCAATCACCTATGTTGGATGCTTCGAGCAAGTGTGTGCTGCCTTTGGAGATGTCTCCGACGGTGACAAGATAGGAGCCTTTGGAACACAATTAGACGGCAAGGCAAGGGCATGGTATCGTGCTCTTAAGCCCAAAGAGCAGGGCCCAAAGTGGAGTCCTGTAAACCAACTGAACCAAGTTAAATAGGGCAAGGATTCCTTGAGAGATTACATCGCAAAGATCAAACACTTAAATGCAAGGTGTGTGCCTCATGAAAGGCTCAGTGATAAGCAACTCTTACCTCAATTCTTATTGGGATAAAGAAGTTTAAAATTGCATGATCAACTTACTGTGCTGAATATAGCATCATTCGAAGCATGCAGTAAAGAAGCGATCAGATTAGGAGACAACATGAGAGAGGGTGACGAGACCGTTACAACATCTATACCCTCGATAATGGGATCCAAGGACCCTGATGCGAGGTCATCTAGAGTTTCTAAGGAGCAATCCAAGGAAGCCAAGGACATGAACATCAATGAGCTGGTGGATCTTATAGTGGCGAGGTTGAATCCTCAAACAAAAAATGCAGTTCATAGAGATAACCAAGGTGATGCACATTTGTATCCAAGATGTGATATGGTTTGGTGCAGTGTGTGCTCATGGAATCATCCATCTAATGAGTGTCCAAGGCTACGTGCTAGACCACCAGCCTTGTGGTGTGGACATTGTGCTAGATGGGGAAACCATGAAGAATTGCAATGCAGATACCCTAGAATGTTGCCCCCAGTGCAAACACAGACATATCAACCGAGACCACAACAACTAGCACTACCAGCTCCACCACTACAACCCACTCAGATGATTCAAGGAGCTACCAATCCTAATCCAATACCATATCGAGCACAGAAGGTGCCATTACCACCACCAATCTTAGGACCTCAACCCTCCACCAAGAATCACTCCAATGAATCAAGTGATGGTGGAAGAGATGTCGCAAGATTGGATGGAACTAGATTGAGGAATCATGGAAACATATGCTGAACAACTGATATCCACTTCAGAGGAAAGCGAATACATGAGCTACCTCAGTCATTATGTTGTTCAGGGTGAACATCATATCCTAGTATATGAGACAGCGCCAGTCAACGCAAAAGCTAGGGATATGAATAACATGGCTCAAAGACCTCCGATCCAATGCTCCAAATGCAATGGACCACAAAAGGCAAATGAGTGTCCACAAAAGGCACAAGCGTGACAACCTGTCCAATGCTGTGGATGTTCAAGACCTCATTACTATAAGGATTGTCCATATAGGCACAATAATGCATCGCCAGTTACTACTATAGTCACTTCCAATGTTCCATTGTGCAGTGGCTATGGTAGAACATCTCTATAAAGATTGTTCAATGAGAATAGCACCTGTAGATGCTTCAAATCCAAAAACAACAAGTCTCAACTTATTAGGAATTGAACACAGACGCATCACTCAAGTATCCTTAAACGCAATCACATGCATGCAAGCCAAGGTGATCACACAAGAATTGCACAAAAGAGAAAGAGAAGGCCAAGCAAGAACATCACAGACTCCTAAAACAAAAAACAACCCACCCAAAAAGCAAGCGATTAAGTTGGGTAAGGGGCAAGATAAAGTGATAGTTCAAAGTGGTTTTGATGAGGACATGGCCATAGTAGCAACCTCAGAAACAACAGGGAGTTCAGAAAGGAAGTTAGCCAAGGAGGTAAGCAAGAGGACAACTTAAATTATAAAAAGGGGACAGAGCCTTGACCAAATACACCCAGTGGATTTCACAAATATCCTAATCCCATCTAGGAAAAGGAAAATTTAGTGAAATCCAGAGCTCTTGTAGAAGAATGTCAAGAAATATAGGTGGAAGCCAGGGTGCTAGTTGACATTAAATTCTCACAACATAAAAAATACCCAACACATAAATTACCTGTTAGAGTACCTTCCATCATAGCAAAAAAGAACGAGGATAGGTTGTTGATTGATAATCCTTTGCTGATGGATTGTATGTTTGAGAAGGATCCGGTCATGGAACGATTAAGACATGAGGGTCTTAACAACCTTCATGATGACATGGATCGAGAGCTATCGCAGGACTTGCAGCATTCTTGTCCATGGAAGTCAAAATGCCAGTTGCTTCATTGCTCAGGGGAAACCCAGCATTATGGCATGACTTATCAGATTGGATGAACAGGCATCTCAACTCGATGACAGAGATTCATGATGAAGAGCTAAGGAAGGAAGGATCAAACTTAGAAGAGACATAAGTGTAAAGGGCCATTTAGCTTTTTATGTTTTAAATAAGAGAGAGAGAGAGAGAGAGAGAGAGAGAGAGAGAGAGAGAGTTTTTTTGTAGTTTTTGTTTCTTGACTTGCTTGTTTATTTTTGCTTAAGTCACCTGCTTCGTTTCTTCTTTATTTCTTGTTTTCATTCTCTTTTGTTTATTTGACGTATTTTAGTAAGCGCTGGGTTTGCCCAAGAGACTCCACGGGTCTTTAGAAACCCAGTATAGCTGCTTATGCTTGGGCACTGACGACGACATAAGTGTTGCTTTGCTTGCTAAGTATGTCTTCCTTTTGTTTTTCATAAAAGTCTTTGTTTACCTCTTTTTTCTTCTCTTTCATTTTCTCTTTTATTTTCTTTGTAGATTTTTTATCTTTAGAACTACCAAAATTCTAAATTTGTATGATTGGACTTATTCTAGTCTTACAAAGGTATATTAGAAGATGACACTCCAATGGTGCCTATCAATAAGTTAGGTCAATATTTTAAAAGCGTGACTCAAATGCAGTCATTCCTTTATCATATCATCATAGGAAAATTGAAGCCATCCTAGATGGTGGTGCAGGATTGAGCAACATGACCAAACAATGTTGGGAGGAATGGGGAAGACCGCCCATGGTAAAAACCTTGTTGATAGTTAAGTTGACTGACGGAACCACTACTAGACCAATTGGTGTGGTGAAGGATCTAAAGATCAAAACTTTTGGAATCACCTATCACATCTAGTTTGTAGTCATGGATTTCAAGAATCCAATTGAGTCATATGACATAATTCTAGGGAGACCATTTCTGAGATCAGTAGGGATAGTGCATGAATACTCATCTAACACAATATATCTCTGAAAGGAGACTTTAGTAACGAAAGTGGACTTAACAACATGGAAATCTCATCCACTAGGTGGCAATTTATTTGCTGCTGAGTCAGAAACTACAGCTAGAACAACAACCGTTAATCGGTTTGAAGTTGCAAACGAGAAGATAATGGGAGGAGATGTTGATGATACATGGTACGCACCTCTACTTGAACCCGAGTACTCACATAATTGGATGCATTTATTTGCAACCATGGATGTGCCTAAAAAAAGAGAGGATGAGAGTGGCTTGGAAAGCACAATAGTCCCTCTCCAAATGATCAATCTAGTAAAGCATGACAAGAAGCTTAATGATGCATTACCCATGAAACCCAACTTACAACATGTTAAGCATCAAAATGTCATACCAAATCCATCCCACACCAAAACCAAAATGGATGATGACGGGGTAGCGTATGTAGAATCAGATCTTCAATTGTTATTGTATGTACATGCAACCATAGCTGATCACGAGTTCACGAAGGATTGGGGTAGAAGAATGGAAGAGATTCTAATTCCAGTAGGATCAGTGAAAGTCAAAGAACCATCATGAGAGTCGAGGCGGAAAGATAGAAACAAGGGTGAGGAAAGGGCTTTAAAATTAGAACAATCCAAGGGAGCCATTGGAACCCTACCCAAGAAACAATGTGAACCTAAACTTGAAACAACAGCAAGAGCGATACCTACACAAAGCAAAAATCTCGACTATATTCGCCTGATAAAGGTTCAGACAAGTCTTTGGAGGAGGAAAACATGAAGGATGTCCTCGAACACTTTAAATCTTATTCCATCCAAGACAAAGATATATTTTGTGAAAAGGCTAAAAGGATAGTTGACACGTATGACGATGGAGTCTATGAAGGGCCAGCAAAGGTAAAAGAAGTTAATTTGGCCGAGAACCAGGAGAGACCCCAAAACCAACCTTTGTGCCAGTGGATCTTACCAAGGAAGAAGAGGGCGACCTCATTGTGCTGTTGAAAGAATACAAGGATTGTTTTGCCTGGTCATACAAGGATATGGAAGGTGTACCACCAGAAGTGGTGCAACACACAATTCCCATAAGAGAGGATGCAAAACCAGTGCAGTAAAGACCTTACAATATGAATCCCAAGTATGAGACAGTGGTAAAAGGGGAGATTGATAAACTTCTTGATGCGGCATTCATATACAAAACTAAGCATATAGAATGGGTATCACCCATCGTGATCGTAACGAAGAAGAATGGTAAAATATGAGTATGTGTTTACCTCAAAAAGGTCAATCGTAAGGGATCATTATCCTTTGCCATTTACTAAACATGTGCTTGAAAGAGTGGCAAGCCATGAAGCGTATAGTTTCCTAGATGGATTCTCTGGATACAATCAAGTGTCCATTGATCCTAAGGATCAACACAAAATAGCCTTTTCCACAACTTGGGGTGTGTTTGCATATTGCAAGATGCCGTTTTGATTAACTAACGCCCCAGCAACTCATGTTCTTGCCGACCACATGTCTAGAATTCCCAATGGAGAACTACCAACAGGGGTAGACGGTGAATTACCAGATGCGCCCTTGTTTTTGATCGACTTAGTTCCAGAACGGGCTAAAGAGATTTGTCATTTTTGACAAATGGACTTCCCACTGATAGACCCCTTGACACGGCTAGAGCATAGGGACACAGCTCCTTATCGACTTATTGCAAGACAAATGAACAAACAAGGGAAGGATGGGATTATACGTAGATGTGTAAGAGAGGATGAGTTTGTTCTTATCCTAGATGAAGCGCACTCAGGGATTGCAGGAGGGCACTTTGTGGCCAAAACCATAGCACGAAAGGTACTTCAAGCAGGCCTTTGGTGGCCAACATTATTTAGTGATGCGGCGGTGTTCATGAAAAGATGTGACCCTTGTCAGAGGATGGCAAAACCACAAAATTGGGATAGAATGCCCTTGTCAATGAACCTAGCCATGCAACCATTTGAAAAATGGGGAATTGATTTTGTCGGCCCCATTAGTCGAGCAACTCGCAGTAGCCAAGCAAGGTACATTATCTAGTTGCCACTGACTATCTCACAAAATGGGCAGAAGCGAGGGCAATGCGTAAAGCAAATGCCTGATCAACTACTAAATTTCTATATGAGCAAGTGATATCCCGTTATGGATGTCCCTTGGAGTTAATCAGTGATTGTGGATTGCACTTTCTGAATGAGGTGATTGCACACCTGACAAGCGAATTCGTGATAATTCATAGAAAATCCTCAACATATTACCCACAAGCCAATGGTCAGGCTAAAAGTACCAACAAGACCTTGTGTGGAATCTTGACCAAAACAGTGGAAGCCAATCGAAACAATTGGGAACATAAGCTCACTGCAGCTCTATGGGCTTATCGAACTGCTTACAAAGTAGCAACACATTGTACACGGAATATTTAGTTCCAAGCCTGAGGGTAGCAGTTCAGGAAAGGTTGACGGAGGAATCCTTAATGAATAGGTTAGTGGATCTAGAATAACTCAAGGAAACTAGACTTCATGCAGCCTATGGAATGAAGGAGGAAAAACTATGACGCAAGAAGTAGTTTGACCGAAATCAAAGAATAAGGACCTCAATGAAGGAGATCTATGCCTCATGTATGGCATTAGAAATACAAAACAAAAATTGAAATATCAAGGTATGGGACCCTATCAAGTGGTGGAACTCACACCACAAGGATCAGTCAGGATTGCTACTCTTGACGGAGTAGTAATGGAAGGTTATATAAACGGGAGCAAATTGAAAAGGTTCTATGGACCTTTAACATTGCAAACGTTACGACAATCCATGACGATCAGAAGAGGAAAAAGGATGAGAAACTGGCACTGCTAAAGGCTTGCTAGGAAGCAAAGGAAAGAGAGGTGAAGAAAAAGTCCAGAAGGATGACCTTGTACAAAGGCACCCTTGTGGATGAAAACCTAGGGGAAGAAGAACCACGAATAGAACCTGCCAGAATCCCCTTAAATCTAAGGATTATGAATGACACCATCTTTGGTTTGGAAGCATTCATAGATCTAGGAGCCAGCCACAATTTTACATCTTTTGAAGCTTGGCAAAGCCTACCAAAGGGAAGCATGGTTCCAATGAACACGACGGTTAGAGCAATAAATGGCACACAAACTAAACCAATAGGCCACATTACTCTAGACATAGCTATTGCTAAAATGTGTTGTAGGTACGTTTTTATGTGATGCCTACAGAATCAATGGAAGAACATATTGTGCTTGGACGCACATGGTGCTATTTGGCTAATTGTCAGATTGATTAACACATGCGACAAGCCAAGATGCTGTAAAAAGGGCACTCGGGGGGGTCACTCATTATATGTAACCCTATCACGTGAGTTCAACAGAAGGATGTTTTTACTATCTAAATTTAACAAAAGTTAATTTACATAAGGGAGTATTTAAAACAAATTTCAAAAAAATTTACAGATTTGTATAGAAAAAGGGTACATTTTATTAATGAAAAATTTACAGATAAGGGATTTTAGAAATATGCCTTGAACGCACGTTTTTTAGATGATTCGCCATTGACACATATCTCTCAACCTTCCGCCATCAAATCCACATCCTCAACTACATCATCTAAAACTCTGCAACCGCACCAACAACCTCAACCTTGTCCACTCAAACCATTGACAAAATCATCAGTGCCAAGGTGGATTCCCACAAAATTACTTCACACCCAAGGATACCTTGAGGGGGAAACAAGTGTGTGGATACCACGAGAACCTCTACATCAAAAGCCAACATTTCTAGCCTACCCTAAGCCTCGTTGATCAAGGACCAGAAGATTGCAACGAAAGAAAAAGACGTATCAACAATGGGTGCCAGTTACATTGCTAGAAACCAAGATTTTTACCATGGTAATACACAAATTTGGGTACCAAAGCAGAAAAGAACAACTACTACAAAAGTACCACATGCTGTCACTCAACAACAACTGCAAGTAACGCAAAGGACAAAGAAGGTATGGGTATGCAAGACGGTTGAACCTTTAAAGGAACAACACCCATTACCAACAACATCGACACAACGAGCTAAAAGAGCAGAACCACAAGAACCTACCTGGAGAATGGTGGACACCTCACCCATCATTCAAAAGGTACATAGAGCAAGTAAATATCACAAGAATCTAGGAGCTCGAGGCCATAATCAGAGCACAAAAGGTGGAAGCAGAAGAGCAAAGAAAGGAACAGGAAAAGCAATTACAGGAGTTAAGGGCAGAAAAAGAAAAAGAACTACAAGAATTCCACCAAGCGGCAAAACAGGACAATAGATAGCTCTACAAATAGAACCAAGTACTTGAGCAGACACTTGAGCAGACACTGGCAGAGCAACAAAAGAAGTTATACAGCCTACAACAACAAGTACAGCAGCTCCAGCAAGCCCCAACCCTTCCAGCACAAGTCGATGACACCATGGAAACCGAGAACAAAATTTTGTTGAGTGCAATTGCTGATTTGGTTGAGTGCAGTTGCTGATTTGTTTGAATTATCCTTAGAACCTCGAACTGTAGAACAAACCCTTAATTATTACTATGGAGCCATAGTTTCATCCTCTCTCCAACACCAGCTAGACCTAATCCACCCCTTAAAGCCCAGCCAATTTCGCCGCCTCCTCCAAAAACAATCCTTGTACACATATGCTATCTTAGCAATGGCATATTTCAACGGTGATTTAACTCTGAATGATCAAGCTAAAATGTACCAATTGCCCATCCATCCTATTATACTAAACCTCCTAGCCTGGTGTAGATGTATATCAAATTCTCATTCTTTTCCACCAGAGCTTCTGATCTTAGAACTATCTAAACCTATAGACCTGGAAGATTATCCATACCCCCATGCCCAATTGTCACGGGGGCGTGAAATTCTAAGTACTTTAATGTACTACAAGACCGTGACAACTTTGGTTTTAAAAGTCCAAGCATGGGCTTAATAATGTGTAATTAAACGCGGCATGGTGCCTATCACATAAGCGTAATTAATCCCTAGGCCCAAAGGCATTCCAAGGAATTAAAAGAGTGGTTGTTGGGAAATGATGATGTGGCATTTTTAATGGGCCCCGTAGAGGGCCATGTACCTTCAGTGGCCCCCCTAGAGTTCCAGGTGGCTCTAGTGCCTTCTACATGCTCCTTTGCTATTCCTGGACCTTCCTGGGCCTTCTAAACTTCACATGTGTGGTTTTCTCTCTCATCTTCTCCCTTTGTTGAGATTTTGGACTGGTTTTTCAGCCTCCTTCAGCTGAATTCCGTTTTTTTTCATAACTCCTCACCCGTTTGGATTCCTCGACTTCCGTTTGGCCCGATGGCTTCCCCTCTGCCTCCCCTTCATAGTGATATGCTTTTCCCTCCGTGCGTTTGGTAGAACGGGCAGAGCTGAGCACTTCTTTTGATGGTCGAATTTGCAAAAGTGGCTTTTGCTAGACCTTTTTGCTTCTACCGCCTCCTGGGCCTCTCCTCTTGCAAAGCTACAGCTTTTTGTTGAATTTCGAGTGGTCCTATACGCTGGTTGACTGGTTTTTCTCAGTTTTGGAGGACTTTCCGGCGATGAAACTTCTGCAAAACCTTCTCAATGCATTCCTCTCTGAAGCACGCTTCTTTTGAGCTCAAGAACTCCCACTTCTTCGTGACATAAGTGCTTCTTTTCGCATTTTTCAATGGAATTCTTACTGGTCGGCTCTTGTAAATGCTCTTTCTTCATGCTTTTGCACTCCTCTTTGGCTGAGAATGCAATTGGGCATTGGCTACTATGTCCTCTTGGCGATTGAGGACTTGGTTCGAGTTTTCAGGGCTTGGTGAGTTGTGATTTTGCTACTCCAATTTCTTTTTGCCATAAGCTATTGGTTGGCCTCGTGTGGTGCCTCTTTCTTGGCTCACAAGTGCCCAGGCAGTGCTACATGAGTCATTCTTTGTTTGGGTACTTTGCTGATTTTATTTTGGAGCTTTGAAAAGCTTTGTGAATGCCATCTGGAAACCACTCAAAGAGAGTGCAGCTGGGGTGCAGTGTGATTGCATCTGGACAACCAATGGAATTGCACTCGGAAAAGAGAATGCCTTTGGATTGAGCCTTTGGGTTAAGTGCACTTATGTGATGGTGTTCTATGCTTGAAAGCCTTGCAAAGGCTTAGTGAATTGGGGCTGTGTGCTCAGTTGCAGGGAAGGTCTCCTAGATGCAACTTGTAATCATTTCACTGTGAAATATAAAGAAATACTGAAAGGGGCGCCACGGTGTTTGGGGCCAATCGGGTGCACTTGTCTATGTCTGTTGAGCAGGGGCATTCTAGCCTCCATCCCTTTTTCAGTGGTTTTGTTTGTGAACAAATGGGTATTAATGGTTGTGATATATGCTTTGTGAGCTGTAAATAAGTGCTGAAGTGATTAAAGGTTTAGTTCCACTGCCCTCTGAGTGATTAGAGGCCGGTTTCATTGGTTCCATGGCCGGGATGAAAGAGGTACAAAAAGTACAGCCAGTGCAACAATATGAGCAGCCAGCACAAGGCCTTGGTTTGGGTACTTCTACTCCTCAAAATAATAATGTGCAGTGCATAAATGTGGCTCAACCACCTCAGCCATATTTGAGGCAGCAACCTGTACAGATTCTATCTTTGATGCTATGTTGATTTCACCGCCAATTGGGCATAGAAAGCAAGCCATGTATGACAATGTGGGAATGCATCCACGCATGCAAGCCACAACATATGCTCCCATGCCTAATGTTCAGCCAAGCATGGCTCTCCCTAGTGAAGGGAATATACAGCCATCTTTGGGAGAGCCAATATCAAATGTATATAAATAATTTAAGGATAGTGGTTCTCATGTCAAGTTTGATACATATAATGGAGTATAGGACAGGTACAAAGCCCTCACATTCCTTCAACAATTTGATGCTGCATTTCTTGGGGGTTTGTTTACAAAAGCATCCAAGATGAGGAAGGTCGCCACATTTTTGAAAGGCAATGCACTTAAGTGGTACACCAACCTTATGCTTCATGGAAATGCACCTGCTACTTGGCTGGAATTTAAGCAAGTGTTCTCTTCTACTTGGCTCACTCCAACTTTTGAAGTTGAAGTACTTTCACACTGGCATGACTTGTCATACAAACTTTGCAAGAATCTTGATGATTACACCCAGAGGTTTTGGGATGTTTTGCTGCCATTGAGCTCTTACAGGCATGTTTCTTTGAACGAGCAAATAGAGAGGTACTGTTGTGTATTGCCTAGTGAGCTACGTGATTATTGCATCAAAACCAAGGTGGGTTCTATGACTCAATTAATTGAGAATGCAAGGACAGCATATGCATGGATGCAGGAGAAGAATTTGGGCTTTATGGACAGGAAAAAAGAAGACAACAAACGAGCTGCCAAACACCAGGATAAGGACATCAAATCTAAAAATAAAAATTATGGCAAACGACCGTTTCAAAAGGGAGGAAAAGCCCAATTCAAAGCTGGTCAAAGGCGTGGACAGCCTAATAAACAGCCCCGTACCAAGTTATCTGATGAAGAGAAAAAGTCACTCATGGAGCAAAACAAATGTTTTATATGCAAAGGAGAGGGACACCGCTCTTATGATTGCCCATTCAAGAAAAGAGACAAGCCAGATGATGATAAGAATGGTGATAAACAGGCTAATCGGAAGGGCAAAAAGCCTAAACCTTCCGCAGGACTTCTTCCAGATGTGATTGGGAGTTTGCGACATGCACATGATGAAGAGGAAATGAAAAAGACTGAAATGTGCAGAGCATGGGGAAAAATCAGAAATCAGAATTGTTTGTTTTTCTTTGATTCTGGGGCAAAGGCGAATTTCATAACTCCTAATATGGCAGGAAGGCTTGGCATCAAGCTTGAGGAAATGGGGCCATCCGGCATGTGTGATATGGCCAACCCTGAACTCAACACACCTGTCACTCCTATCATTGGCAAGTTGAGGATGCATATCCAGGGATATCAGGATGCAGAGGACTTCTACATTATGCCTTTGCCAGAGTGTGATGCTTTGCTTGGGATGCCTTGGATGTATAGGGTGGGGGCTGATGTGCAGATGAGGAACAAGAAGATTTCTTTAACTCATAGAGGAAAAAATCATGTACTTGATGTAAAGTTGAAAGGGGAGTCCATCCCTGTAGTTTCAGCTTCTTGTATTTCCAATGTAATAAAGCATCATATTTCAGTGTACTTGATTTTTGTCAAAGAGAACAGCCAACCAGTTCAGGAAGGCTCTACTCTTTCTGCTTTAGATAGAGAAAGGGCTGCTTTTATTTCAGATTTTCAGGATTGGTTCTCAGATGCACTTCCTCAAGAACTACCTCCCAAGAGGCCCGAGGATCATCAAATTGATATAATTTCAGGAAGCTCACCACCTAATATACCTCCCTATCGTGTCAGTAAGGCACAACAGGAAGAGATAATGTCACAAGTGAAGGAACTCTTGGAAAAGGAATTAATACAGCCAAGTAATTCTCCTTACTGTTCCCCTATGTTGCTTGTGCAAAAGAAGGATGGCAGTTGGAGAATGTGTATTGATTATAGGGCTTTGAATAAAGTCACAATTAAGAACCATTTTCCAGTTCCACGCATTGATGATATATTGGATCGGTTGGAAGGTTCCTCAATGTTCAATCGTATTGACCTTAAAAGTGGATACCATCAGATAAGGATACGGCCTGAAGATGTCTACAAGACTGCCTTCCGCACTTCATTTGGCTTATATGAGTTCCTTGTGATGCCTTTTGGTTTGACTAATGCACCAGCCACTTTCAATAGAATGATGGATAGAATTTTTAGAGCACACAGAAAGTTTGTGGGCACTTTCTTCGATGACATCATTGTGTTCTCTAAAAATGAGCAGGAGCACAGGAAACACCTCACTATTGTGTTTCAAGAGTTGAAAAGATACAAGCTATTAATAAACACCAAGAAAAGTGAGTTCTTTATGCATGAGATTCATTTTCTCGGTCATATAGTGTCAAAGGATGGAGTCAAGATGGATCCTGCAAAAGTTGAGGCCATAAGGAGTTGGCCAATTTTGAAAAATCTGCATGAAGTCAGAAGCTTTCTTGGGTTGTGTTCATACTATCGGAGGTTTATAAATGATTCGAGATCACCGGCTGAGTAAGGAGATGTCTAAGACTCTGGTGATCAGTCTTAATGAGTAACTTAGAACCCATAAGATAGTGTTTCTAGAGTTTAAGGGCATGCACCATAGCAGCTAATTCTTTATCATACGTGGAATAGTTTAGCTCTGCTGGTTTTAATTTACGTGACTTGAATGCAATTGGATGGTTATCTTGCATGAGCACATCCCCAAACCCTGTCCACTAGCATCAGTAACCATGACAAAGAAGGGTCTCTTTAAGTCTGGCATGGTCAAAACTGGTGTGTGCGTCATTGCACCCTTAAGTCGTTGAAAAGCTAAAGTGTGCTGCTCACCCCAAGAGAAAGCACGAGTCTTACGCAATAGTTCGGTCAATGGATGTGCCTTGTATGCAAAATTTCTAACAAATCTGCGATAGAAACTACACAGACCTAGAAAAGATCGTAACTCATGGATATCTTTAGGCTGTGGCCAGTTTACTATCACTTCTATCTTCTTGGGATCTACTCGAATGCCTTTAGCTAAAACAATGTGTCCAAGATATTCAATTTCAGACTGGAAAAAAGAACTTTTCTTCGGGTTAGCATACAGTTGGTTCTCATGTAAAAGAGAGAAAACAAGATCCAAGTGTTTCTTATGTTCCTCTCAACTCTTGCTATAAATCATGATATCATCAAAGAAAACTATCACAAAGTCTTGATAGGGTAGGAAGATACGATTCATCATTTGAAAATAAGACACTATGTTCTTTTTTGTGCAATAGTGTAGTCATATGTAACTAAGAAGTACGAAAATAAGATGCACTTTTACCTGAATAACACTTGCTTGAAGGGGTGTAGTCAGCATCTTTAGTGTCGTTGTCCTCATCCTCGCCCTCTTGCTTGAAATATTTATCATGGGATCCATCATCAATGTAGGTGATCCGTGCAGAGTTGTTGCGCTGACTATTATCATTGGTACGTCCATTGGTTCTTCCTCCATTGCCTACGTTGTTGTTGGTAGCATTCTTTGCTTGGGTACATGTCTTGTGTGTAGCAAATGTATTCTTTGGACATTCATAAGAGTAGTGTCCCTTCTCTTTGCATTCATAACATGTGACAAGTTCTTTGGTTCTTCGATTAATACATGACATAGCAGGTTTTCAATTAGACTTACCATTATATCTACCAACTTTACCACTTACACCCTCCTGCTTGAAGTATGAAGTACGCTTCTTTGCTCGAGGGGTGCGAGTAGCAAAGCTTCTTCGCTGCTTTCTTTCTGACTCTAATGCCAAATCCATAGCATCAGAAGCTGTAGATGGTCGAAGCATACGTACATCAGCACGAATAGTAGGACGTAAACCCTTAACAAAGGTATGACATTGCTCCTTTCGGGACACTTTCTCAATGGTTTGCAATTAAAGTAGAGAGGAAAGATATTTCTCGGTGTGTATGCGTCCACACTCTCATTATCCAACTGCCTCAATCTTCGCCATTGCCTGCGAGTATCCTCTTCAAACTGTGTAGATAGGAAGCGCTTCTTGATTTTATCTTTGAATGCTTCCCATGTCTTTGGAACATGAGTGCTTTCGGCAACCACACTCCACCATAATTGTGCACTGCTTGTCATGTGACTTGCAGCAAGTTTTACCTTCTCGATCTCTTCGTACCGTTCTCCCAAAAAGTATTGATTGAAAGAACTAATCCACGTAAGTAAAGCTTGTCCATCTCTTTTACCATCATATTTTGGAAAAGAAAAAGTTTTGCGATTAATCTTACTAGACTTCTTCTTATTATGAAGCTTGAGTGCTTTCAAGATGGCCTTTCCCACATTGTCTTCATCGCTGGACTCATGTGAAGGAGTAGTGTCATGATGTCGTCGTAGTGAAGTCTTCACATGTCGCTTCTTCTTCCTTTGATGTCTCATCTTGCTTCTTCCACGCTCACTATCACTGGAGTCTGATGATTTGTTGCTTTCATGTTTTTCATCATCTCTGTCCATACGCTTCTTTGTGACTTCAGTCATCTCCTTTAACACTCGATTTGCACGTTCTTCGTTGGCTTTATGCATGTTGCACATGTTGCGCATGTACTCAAGTTCTTGCTCAAGGTCCCGTGCATGATGTTTCCATGCATCCAGTGAATTTGATGCATGCATAGGTTCCTCGTCCTCAATCGATATAGATGGCTTCCAAGTTGTTGTCACTTGGCGTAGAGCATCTTCAATTTCTTGACGTTGTTGCTTCTCATGCTGATAGCGTTCTCGCCATTCTTCCTCAGTAAGTGTCATCGGTGTTGAACTTCTTATTGACCGATGGTGATCATTTTCCACATCCTCATCATGATGTAGATCTTCAAGATAACCTATCTCTGATGGAATACGCCTTCCAGACATAGTTAAATATGTGCACGGTGCAAAGAAGAAATCACTATGAAAGGAAATACACACAAACACAAGACTTATCTCAATTCGGTTTCCAAGCTTTGAAAGCAGCTATTTGTCGAATAGTATCTCTGTGGGCTCTCGAACTCACACGATTCCAACAAGTGAATCCATGTTGCACGGTACAAAGCAAAGCTCGTGTCCAATAGCACTTGTAGACTACCTCCTGCTCTTGTGAACACTTGCTTTTGAGATTCTCCTCTTCCAAAATCTGTTGGGTTGCTCCCTTGTTTGCACTTTTGCCTTGAAGGATATCTTTATGATTAGGAACTTCAAAGAATAGAGCAACAAAGTGACTTGACCTAGTGGATAGTCACCAATTGTTAAGCGGACTTGAGCTAGAACAGTACCGGGATGGGGGACCTCCTGAGAAGTTTTTAAGAGCAATCTCCCAAGGCTTCCTCGCGTGCATCCAACGGTGCCTTCGATGCTAGGTATGCCAAGGACTATGCCTTCGGTGCCAGGTATACCAAGGACTATGCCTTGGTCATCGCCTTTGTCATATGCTTGGAAGAGCTAGGACGCGGGTGTGCGTTTGCAAGCTTCTACTTGTCTGCGTACGGTCGACTTCTTTTGCTGCGATTTTTATTTCTTTGCCTCGTTTTTTTGCATGCGAGCCGTTTTGCGTTGTTCGCTTCTGCTACTTCAAACTTCGTTGCGCTCTTGTACACGGTGTCCGCAATCTGATGCGTGCTGCGATTTCTTGTTCGAGGACTCGAGGTGCGTGTGCTTCCCGTGCTATGCATGACGAAACCTTAGCTCTGATACCACTGCGATGGGAAATTCTCGCAAAACCTGCAAATCCTTAAAAAACACAGCAACTCTTCGAAAATACGCATAACCTCTTAAAACTCACAAACGGAAGAGACAGAACAAGCGTGCTGGGTACTATCTCCCCCCATAGGAGTGGTGCTCTCCTTCCACCTCCCTATGTATTTATGTATATTTCTCAAAAAAGCTTCCGAGCAAAAAATCATACAAAAGCCTCTATGCTTTCCTCCATGCACTCTTTTACGAAAAGCCCATCCACCTTCTAGAATAGTTGGCTTTTTTTAAAAATAAAGCTTTTTCTAACTTTAGTTTATTCACTTAGCCAAGCCACTAATATTTCAAATTTTAAATATGTACATAAGCTTTTGTAATATAAAAAATTAGGCATAAGCCTTATTCATCCCCGCATCACTGGAGTTGCGTCTACGCGCTTAAAATATGGCAGATCATGCTTGCCAAACAGATGCCATCGCCCGATCAATTACTCTTCCCCTGGATTCACACGATCAATAGTAATGAAATATTTCAAGCATAAGATAACCTTGGAATTAATCACCACAATCAATCAACCTTTCAGTATTATAGCAACCCGAAATCAATAAATCACAGATGAATGATGCACACATGCGACACATACCATCTCATGGTGCACTTGATGCTACACATGAATAAAATCGTACGGATGGTGCACACATGCTACACATACCGTCATCGTGTAAGTGGTGCACACAATGCTACACACTCATATAGCCCGCAGTCGTATATCCAATCATGTAGGAGCACACATGCATCACTACAGAACTAAATACTGAAGGATTATATTAATGGGATAATTTCAATTCTCGTAATAGTTGTAGACGGCGATGACGTTGTGAATGAAGAGCGACGACGAAGGTTATGACGGGTTGATCATGGGCTGCCGACGAAAACAAAGACGGACAGAGACGGAACGTCGATGGCAGAATCGATAGAGATGACGGCGGTAATACGACGGAATGGCCCACGAACTCACAAGCAGGTTGACGGAATGGTGGTGAGCTGATAAACAGGCGAGCAACAGGAGTTGACGCCGGGCTGATGGAATGTATGCCGAGCTGACAAATTTGACGAACAACAATGATAGAACTGGGCGATTGCAAAGAGACGGATTTGCACAAGGAGGGTGATGGAATGTAGGCAACGACGGAAATAGGTTGAATGGCGACGAGTTTGGTGACGAATTGTCAACAAAGTGGCTCACAAAAGCAATATCTCGTGTTGTTGAGGATTTGCTTACGCAGGCTCTTGTAGTGGTGGCAATTCTGGATGGAGAAGCTAGGCAATAAACTACAAATGCACGGGCTATTGAAAGCAGTGACGCTAGGGGTGGCGGGTGTGTTAAATTGTATGGCAATGGTGGCGTACTTGCAGGGGCTAAGGGGATCGGTGTCATGATTTGGGCAAGCTAAGAAGTAAAGGAAGGCAAGAGGGGAGGTGGTAGGCATGGGGGGAAGCAAGCAGGAGGAGGAGGAGGAGGAGGAGGAAGGTGCTCCCCCGGAAGGGGAAAAAAAGAAAAAAGAGGCAAAAGAAAAGGAAGAAGAAGTAGAGGGTGCAGCAGCAATGGAGGAGTGCATCAAAAGAAAAGGAAGAAGTAGAGGAGTGCAGCAGCAATGGAAGAGTGCCCATAACGGTGTAATCTGCTAAAAATAACCGCATCAAATGCTTGCATAAATCCATAAAAATCTCGGCACCATCAACTCGGATCGGAACGCAGTAAAAAGGAAAAGCAGATCCCTCGACAAGACCCACACGGCTGTAGTAAAAGCCCCATGATTAGGATCCATCTGTTATGTCGAATAAAATAAAATAAATAAATAAAATGACACAGAGACAGATGTCATCATGCCTATCCTGATCCACTGATACCAAACTATATACATACGGCATCCGACACCAAGGCCAATCAAAGTGCCATCCAATAGCAACCCAAGATATCAGTACCACCATGAAACCAGCTATAGACACTGCCATAAATGTGATGCCACTGGTGGACCCAATGAGAACCACCTACATGCAACTGCATAGCATCTAGCCAAATGCATCCTACAGAAAAAAATCCACCAGTTGTTGGCAACAATCGCAAATACCATGATAAGAATATCATGGCATCTACCATAACTGCATCTGTTGTCAATACAAGCACTGATCTGCTGACATGGCCCTCATACACATAAAAAATGTAATGCAGTATTGAGACCACTGCCTCTACAACTGACTAACCCAACACATGGGGCATACTGACACCAGCTGCATGGGTAGAAACCCAAAAAATCAATGCATCAGCATGACCCCCAAATCAAATAATGCATGTCAAATATATATCCGATGAGGGTCCACTGCAAAACCACTATAAGAATACATGACATATACCATAATCCGATGGTTCCCAACCATCACAGCATTGACACATAAGTACCATGCCATACCGGCAGAACACCATAACATCAAAACACTGCTGCAAAGATCATTAGATATGGCATGAAGGATTAGTCATCAGTCTATATGGGACATAGATACATCATCCTAAAATACATCCAAAAAAAATGACTATCCATCATCATGTCATCCTGACAGTAAGGCATACTATCCAGCCATAGCCTCGGCAGCATCCATAACATACCCACTAATCCACACTAATCCATGGCATGACTAATCCACTGCAACCTACCACCAGTCATGCATAAATGGCATACTTGTAATCACCATGGAAATCATCCAGAAGCATAAAAAATATCACTATAAAACAACCTCCTGGCAATGCATAGACGGTAGAGTCCAATGCAAATCCAATGGCATAAGAAGTAAATGCCGCTGCACAATATCCAAGTAACCCATCCTGCAAGGAAACAATGTGGCATGCATAACATCTATGCCCTACTGGCATATACAATAGCTATAGTCACCAGCATAAGCATCAGGCCCGTCCATCACCAAAACAAACTTGGCATAACATCAAAAAGATACAATGGTGCATAATACCCATGGCCCAACTAATCCCAAAGCATCAGTCATAACCACCATCATTAGCATGGCCATGCAACTGGTCACAGTGTCCCATACCAACATCGTGTGAGTCCAGGCATAGACCATAGAACAACTAGCACCGCCATGTGTTGCAAGAGACTAGCCATGTGCTCGGAACACCATCACCTGCTGCAAGGTATAAAAAACCAAAAGCCCACAATGCATCCTAACACACCATATGCAATTCCCTTGAACAAGATGATCATATAATGCCCAGCCAAATGATAAAACAACCCAATCATGCTGTGCATAAATGCGGAGAGAATGCTGGCACATAGGGATATGCAATGCAGTCATAGTCAGTAGTGTCTAATGCAGTGGAAAACGGTGAGTGCATATGCAAACACAAAGAGAGTAGTTGATGCCGATGTCAATACCAAATCACTCCACTCAACTTACCACACTCGGTTACATATGTTCCAGGATGCTCGAGGTCTCAACCCACCCCTACCATCACTCAGCTAGTAGGATGAGGCAGTTCCCAACTCACACCCACGACTCACTGTCTCATTCAGGCGAGATGGGACCTAACATCAACATCTCCAGATCGAAATGACAGATCAAAAAAATAGAAAGTGCAGGTGAAAAATGTGAGTGCACAGGTAAATGTGACTGCTAGGTGACAGGTCTAACATGGACCAAGCCTAGACCCACCATGTCTCTCCCATCCAGAGATGTCCAAGCAGCTGCCGTGCAAGTGCAGTGCACAAATAAAATGCAGAAAAAACCCATCTAGGACACCCATCTAATCCTAGATGTCGGCATGGTCGGAATGACGTCTAAGTAATCGGTGGTCCATCCACTCAGCCTCACAGTGTCCTCACAACTGCCTGATAGCATGGATTGGCTCACCGATCCCTCAGGCACCATCCCCACTCAGCTCACTAAAGGGTCGGAAGATACGGCACTGAACCCTCACCCAAGTGACACAGTTAGCACTAACCATACCACATCCGACTGACAATAGTCCAAACAAAAAATAAAATGAAGCACACAACACAAAATCAAGCAAAAATCATACCAATCACTGGCAAACAAAACAAAAAATTGGAGAATACACCCAGTTAGACTGAACTCAGCTACCACAGGGCTATAGACTCACGATGCCCCAAATGACCCTGTGCTGCTGCTTATATAGAGTTGTCTGTGTAGCATTGCGGTGCTCCGATGCCATCGCGGTGGCACAAATTTGCCTTGGCCAAATTTTGGGCATTTTGGGATTCTGTGATGCTTCAACTTGTTGCTCCTGGACTTCTAGAGGTGTATTCTCACTATTCTGATGCCATCCACACACTTTTCTGACACTTAATTTTGTAGCCACATAGTGACGTTAGGCAACAAAATTGTTGTTTTTGAGTTGTTTCTAGTGTTCTGGAGGCTTGTCCTGCTACAGAGGTCCTGTTCAAGACTTCTATTAGCTCTAGAACCCTGTAGCCACGTGGTGGAAGTGTGGCCACGTAGTGAAATTGGAGGTGTTCTTGGGGTACAATTTGAGTTCTTTCATGATGAGAGGCTTATCTTAGGTGCCTGGGTGTTGTTCCTTGAGTCTTGTCTCCCTTGAATTTTGTAGCCCCGTAGTGGACTTGTAGCCACGTAGTGACTGTGAGAGCTTTCTGAACATGTATTCGGGTTCTTGAGGGTTGGATTAACCATACTTGCCTTGGGAGGTTCCCTTGTGATTCTTGTTGAATTCGCAGCAACTTCAAAATTGTAGCCCCGTTGTTAACCTGTGGCCACGTAGTGAAGTTACACATGTGAACTTATTCTTTTGATGAATTTCTTGGTATGGAGGTCTTCCATACACTCTGGAGAGGTTATCTACCAACTCTGGTTCACTTCTGAAACACTTTATTTTTGTAGCCACATAGTGGTTCTGTAGCATGTAGTGAAGTTATGGGCCTTAATTGATCATTTCTTCAGAGTTTCAGTGCTATTCCTTGTCCAGGCAGGTTATAGAGCATGCCTATCAATCTTGGTGATATTTTGACATGGTCAATATTCTGTGGCCACGTAGTGACTTCTATAACCACGTAGTGCGTCTTGGTTGCTGGTTTTGCCTCTTAGTCTCCTTGCTTGTGCTGTGAAGTGCACTGTGTGGGTGCTATTTATAGTGAATGTGCTTGGAATGCAATGTGGGTGCCTTGTGGTAGTGTTGGAATATTTCTATGAATGGTAAGGGATAATGATCCCTCACAGTGGCTGCATTGACTTTGTTGATTGGAACTGCTAGCGCTTCCTTGTGGGAGCTGCTTCGTATGCGATTGTGCGATGTTGTCATGGACACCGTCCTTGGATTCAATCCAAGTTGCTAGACAATCGTAAGGGGGAGGGGAATGAGAAGAAGAGAAGGGAAACGTGAGTGTGGTGAAGGGGGAATCGATCGTAGTCGTAGCAACAATGACAAGAGTAAAAGAAAGAGGCAATGGACACCAACACAAGGATGAAGGAAACTTGCTCTCTATTCCACAACTCAAGCAATAGGAAGAATGAAGACCAAGTAAACATTCTTGGCTTTTATACATAGACCTTTTGAAGGGAGGTTTAACCCTATATTCTTGCCTAGCTTCTTAGCCCTTATTTGGCACTATTGGCCCATGGCCTATAATGAATCTGAATACAATGGTTTGCATAATGAATCATAATACAATGATTTGCCAAAATGGCGTAATAGGATGTGCATAGATGGGCATACACCAGTTGAAATGGAATGGCACTCACATGCATGTCTGCACATGAAAAGAAATGACACATTCAGCCCTTGCCTAACATGGCATTAAAACCCCTTTTTCTTTCATCAACCTGAAAATCAATAACTTGGAAGTCACAAATGCAATTGTTCACTCTTCACCTTAGACCCCTGCACTCTTAGGTCAATGCCTATGCCTTGTGGTATGTGCTTGTGGGTGCACCCATAGCATATGTGTGTGATGGTAGGAATACCTGTGCTATAACGACAATTGTGATAAGGTGGCGACCTTCACAGTGAGATATACTTTCCCCGTCTCAAGATCCCATCCTTGTGGTTTGGTAGGGCCGGTTGACCCTAGTCATCCACAAGCCCAAGTAACCAAACTTTGTCAGAATTCATCTACATACCCCACAACCTTCCAAAAACCTTCTAAAAACATTCCAACACACTTAAAATCTTCCAAAATTTCTTCTCAAAAATCTCCAAGCTTCCCCTCCAAAATCTCCATTTCCCTCAATTTCACCCTCAAACCTTCTCAACCATGGCCGATAGCACTCAACCAACCAATCTCGACACCACCCCACATGAGCAGACCCATGAAAAACCCCTCAACCTTGAAGAATCATATGTCTTCCTAAAGATCTCCAAGGAGGGAATACTACAGGAATATGATGTAGCAGGAGGGATCCCCATAATAAGGAACCTCACCATCGAGCAACCTGAAGGGGAAGTGGCCTCTTCATCTCAACAAGTACAGCTAAGGAAGGTTTACAAAAAATACGAGGCAATAACTGGCTGGGATGATAGGCAAACAACCTTCACTTTCAGACCAGAGTTGCTTGGGAATTGAATGGATGGCACTTCTAAATGGCCAGACAGTTCATTGTGCATATGACTACTTCACTTACCGACATGATAGGATGGAGAGGTGCCGACTCATTTATCCTACCCCCGAATGCTTACAAGCATTGCATGATCCAGAAAAGAAACCTCATCTGATTGAAATGGGATTAGGCCCAGTCATTAAGTATTTGCCATGCAAACTGGACTTGCAAAGGGTATGCCAATTCGTATCGCATTATCGTAAGGAGGGAACCCACCACAAGACAATGATTAGAGGTAAAGACGGAGCAGACTGGATGGAGCTAAAGGTGAATCTCAACACCATAACCAAGGCCTTCAGCTTCCCAATAATTCAAAAGTAGTTCACTAAGACCAAGAACCTCAAAAAAGACCTTGGAAATTTCATAAATATGGAAATTGATCAAAGGAAACACAAGAACATCATCTACTTCCATGAACTAACTAGACAAGAAATGGTAAAACTTGCCAGGTGTTTACCTTTTCTACTGCAAATGCACCATCATGACCACCCAGCACAGATAGCCGAATTCATGTTGGAAAAACTGCTTAATAAACCAGAGTCTCACTGGGCCAAGTATTATGATGAAGAAATCTCCAAGGTATGTGAGGATAGTCATGGTAAGGTTTGCAACCCTTATATTGTCATGATAGCAGCATACAGACTAGCAGGTTGGCAAGTACCTATGGATGCGGTTTTTGGCCTGGTGGCACGAGCAACTGCACTTCAAAGACAAGGACCAGCCGAATCCAGCAGAGCTCCCATCTAGAGAGATAGACTAGTACCAGCAACCTTGCATCAAGGGTTGACAGACAAAGAACAACATTTAAGAGCCCAACAAGAAGCGGTCGACATAGAAGCAGCTAAGAAGTGAAAGGAGGAAACCAGAAGCAAAAGAGTCGAAAAGGCAGAAAACTTGCAACAACTACGTTGAAAAAGAAGAGGAGAGATAGCTCAACAATAATAAGAAGTTATTCATAGAGCAGCAGAAGAGTAGAGATGAAGAACCAGAGCACAAGGACACCAAGCAAGAAGAACACAAGGACCTTGAAAGCAACTATGAGATAAAAGCAAAGGCAAACAAGCCTCTACCCCCATACCACATGCATATCAAGAAGAACAAACAAGGATGGAAGGACAACTGGAGAAAATGGCACAAACTGGTTCTATGTTGCTATCAGCCCTAATTCCACTCCGCTCACCACTCACCACACTCACCACTTAACATCAAGCACTGCACCTAAAAGAACTTCCATTAGACAGCCCTTCAATTAAATCCAATAATTTTCTCTTATGAAAACTTAGTGAATGCAAACCAATACACAATGGATGTAATCTTTCTTCTATTTGTTTCATCATCTTTTGTTTATGAACACAACTGTCTCTCTCTCTCTCTCTTGGCCCTCGGGTTAAGGCCAACAAAGAAACATACCAATACAAGAGAAAACACGGTACCTATGGGTGATGATGGCAAAGCATCTCATTGGTTAAGATGTCTTGTCCCAATAAATTCTTCAAGGGTTACCAATCCCACCAGACTTTGGTTTGTTTTCATTGCCATGAGATGGGCCATAAGAAAGAGTTCTGTCCCAACAAGATGTCGAGACAACAACATTTCTAGAAAACTCTTGTCTGCTACCATTGCAATCAAATGGGTCACATTAGGAGGCATTATCCTTGGTGTGTTATGCGTGTATGTCGCTTATCATGAGGACACTAATCCCTCAACAATCTAAGCCTAATCTTGTTGACTGACCCACTTGTTGATTAAGTGCTTTGGAAAGATAGATCATTGCAAGATCTCCAATATTTGCAGGATTGGAAGACTTGTTTTGTTGGAATATCTCAAGTGAACTAGGATCGTGTCTCATTTAGACCATTGGAAACAAAAACAAAAACAAAAAATATTTCTGCTTTGGCATGTTTTGCATTATGTATTGTAAGTGTGATAGATCGTCGCATGTGCTACTAATGGATGTTGCAATGGAGTTGTTTTGAGTACCAAAGGTTATGCATGGCACGTGAAGATAGAACTTCATATCAGGTGCACTCAAACCTTTCTCTTGTTTTTTTTTTTTTTGGGTGATTTATTGGAATGCCGATTTTTGTTTTTATTTTTTATGCATGTAAATGAGTGAATGTGAATGTTTGTTTCTTTATGTATGGATGCAGTGTGGAATGGCGTAAGTGCTACTGGAATGTATAGCTAGATTACACTTCATGAACAAATGCTAGCTGGAGAATTACTAAACCATTTCCGACCTAGAGGCTAAGTAGTTTTAGGTTTGCTTAGAGTTTATTCAAGATATGTCGAGGGAGTATGCCAAGTACTTTAGTTAAGTCTTGAGTGATACCATTGTTGAACTTTCATATTCTAGTCTGATAGGTGAGCTATGAGTGGGAAGGATGCTCAATGGAAAGAATGTGCCAAGACTGTGCCAAGAAGATAACTGTCGCCTTAGGGATACTTGGTAGGTCCTTGGGAAGTTGGTTTTCCTTGACCGATGCCTTGGTTTCTAAGGGGTGGGACCTTGGTTTGAGAGAAAACACTATGAGAAAAAAATAAATAAATAATCAAGTGGATTTAAGCACTGAAGAAGTAGCATAGTTGATTCATGAGATGATCAGTGCCATGTAAGATTCTTGGTAGGTACTTGGGTATCTTAGGAGCCTGAGACCAATGCCTTAGTCTTCTTGGGTTGGGATCTTGTTGGAATCATGTAGAGGAAAATCAGATCATGTGAACTATGGAAAAAAGGAGCAATTCCAGCTTACTCGTTGACTTCCTATGAGAAGAGAAAATGATGGTTTGGCATCAATGAATGACAAGCAAATCTAGAGACTAAGGGCATAACCTTAGACATAGCTTGGCTAGGCTTTGGCTAGGACTAGATCTTACTTGGTTTCAAGATGGAATTATTTTAGTGCTTTTCTTTGCAGCAACCTTTTTGGAACTGTGGTTTAGTTATGCTATCCAGTACGGCATGAATCATGTGATTGAGTGATGACGTTGTGCTATTACGTATGAACATTGTGTTTCTGCTTTCCTGTTTGTATTATGGTGTGTTGTTTTGATGTATTGCAAGGGGATTCACCTCTGAGCCATGCTTCCATAGTCACTGAGTCTTGCAGGATTGTTTGTTGATTGACTAGTTGTGTGCTATGATTGATTTTTCAATTCGCGGGGATGTGAATTCTCTTAGTGGTGAATATATGTGGTAGCTAGGGTTAGCCTAGTTGGGGTCAATTTTTGATTTTTTCTTTTGATTGATAGAATGTAGTGTTTATTTGTGGATTTTTAGTGCTCTCTGCTATTAATCTTGTTTGTTTTGGAGTTTTGGTGAGCATACAGGTATCATGACATGGTATGGTTACCATTTCACCAAGGTGGATCGAGCGCCTAGCATGTGCCTAGGGGAGATGCAATGATATTTGGCAATGCAGGAGGCACGTTGCTTCATGGATATGCTTGGATATGTCTTACAGGGCTATGATGATGATGTTGAGAATGCTATGCCTATGGATCAGTTAGGCCATGGATGCAGCGGTTTATCTGCAGTGATGTGATGTTGGATTCAGTTTTGATTTGATGCCTATGCCAATGGGTTGATGCTATGTTTGGTAGCAGATGTGTTTATTGGTTCATGCTATGATGTTATTGTATTATTTCTAGGGCGACATAGTTGGTATGCAAGGTATCATGGTGTAAAAAAGGATGTGGTTATTGGATGCTATGCTGTGGAATATACGTCTTACCATTGGGGTGCATTAGATGCCATCTTTGTGCAGTGAACATGAGGGTGTTATGTGATGTTATCGATGCTTCTGTTATTGATGCTTCAATGTGCTACCGGATGGTCTTGCAGATGATATTTGCTTGGGATATCACAAATGTTTGTGTCTTGGATGCCATTGGCTTTTACTAGCAGTGGTTACATGGATTTCATGCATTTTGTAGGATGTTTGGGCTATTTTGGCTAGCCAGCTAAATGCATGTCATAGGATGTTATGATAGCATTGTAGAAATCTAGAGGGCATCATTTTGGCTTTTTACTGCATCATTATCTGCGCTACGGATGTGGAGATTTTTAAGGATTTGTATGTAGCAGGGATCCTGCTAAATTTGGCAAATCTCTAATTTAGTGGCACCAAATTAGCAGCAATGATGGGGCTTTTTTGATGGCCTTATGGAGCATGCTGAGGGCATCATTTCTTGTGTTTACTGCATTTGGATCAGAGTTGGTGGTATGGAGATTTGCTGGGATTTGTAGCGGAAAATGGTGCCACAACCATGACTTTTTTATGCAACAGTAGTGGGATTATTGCCGTATCGGTGGTTCCAGTGATGGGGCTTTTGTGGTAGCAGTCTTGTACATGCGGAGCACGCAGGCTCCTTGAAATGAGACCTGCACTGAAACAAGTTGTGGCAAGCCCAGAGTGGGGGATGCATGGCCGGCTCTTGGAATCTATTGTTATGACTTGTGCATAGGCAGTGATGAATTTTGGGCTGAGGCATCTCACATTGTTGATCTATGTGTGCCTATTGTGAAGCTGCTTAACCGAGTTGATGGAGATATGCCTTTTCTTGGTAAGGTGTATGAGGGGATGGATCAGATGATTGAGAATATCAGAGAAATAGAAAAGGATCCCCAAAGGTTGAGAGAATTGGAAGAGTTGGCTGTGAGCAGATGGAATCAATATTACTCTCCCATGCATGCAACTGCCTTTGTGTTGGACCCGGAGTTTCAACACAAGGCAAGTGCACAACAGACTGATGCAGAGGTTGTTCGTGGTTGGAACCTCACTCTTCAAAAGATGGTGCCAACTCGTGATGGACGGCGGAGGATAAAAGACCACCTTGCCAATTATCGCAAAGAAAGGCACGTATGGATGGCCAGATGCACAGGTAATATTAACTCATTTTAATTTTTAGATTTTAGGAACTTGTAATTTGTTATTTAATACAAAATTAGAAATCTGAAATTTATGAGTTTTGGAATTTCAGATTTCGAGTTGGGGCTATTACATGGTGGGAGGATTATGGAGCTGATTCCCTCGAGTTGCAAAAGCTTGCCATCCGCATTCTAAGCCAAGCTTGCACCTCCTCTCCTTGTGAGCATTTGTGGAGTAGCTTTGCCCATATCCACACAAACAAGAGAAATCGTCTGCGAATGCAACGGGCCAATGATCTTGTCTTTGTTAATGCAAACTTGCGTTTGCTTAACAAGATGAGACACAAGTATACGCATGACAAATATATTGGATTTCATAGCCCAGATGATGCCCACTCACCTGATGATGATGATTTGTTAGTAGAGGAGGATGATGATGCGGAGGAGGAGGAGGCAGAGGTTTAGGCTGACAAAATCAATTTCCCATTTTTCAAATGGTTGCGTGGCTAGGTTCATTGACAAGGGCATTCTATCCCAGTTTTGTGGTTTTGCCATCCTCGGACAAGGGTCACATCTTTTCATGAACACCGCCGCATCACTAAATAATGTTGGCCACCAAAGGCCTGCTTGAAGTACCTTTCATGCTGTGGTTTTGGCCACAAAGTGCCCTCCTGCAATCCCTAAGTACGCTTCATCTAGGATAAGAACAAACTCATCCTCTCTGACACATCTACGTATAATCCCATCCTTCCCTTGTTTGTTCATTTGTCTTGCAATAAGTTGATAAGAGCTGCATCTCTAATCAATCTTCTTGCTCTAGCTGTGTCAAGGGGTCTATCAGTGGGAAGTCCATTAGTCAAAAATGACAAATCTCTTTAGCCCATTCTGGAACTAAGTCGATCAAAAACAAGGGCGCATCTGGTAATTCATCGTCTACCCCTGTTGGCGGTTCTCCATTGGGAATTCTAGACATGTGGTCGGCAAGAACATGAGTTGCTGGGGCGTTAGTTAATCCAAACGGCATCTTGCAATATGCAAACACACCCCAAGTTGTGGAAAAGGCTATTTTGTGTTGATCCTTAGGATCAATGGACACTTGATTGTATCCAGAGAATCCATCTAGGAAACTATATGATATCCACATCTTGATCTTCATAAATTTGCTTACTTCGTGGTGCAACTTGGATCACGTACCACCATCTTGGATAAGAACGATATGGCTTGCCAATCTTTCAAGCACATGTTCAGTAAATGGCAAAGGATAATGATCCCTTACGATTGCTGCATTGACCTTTTTGAGGTCAACACATACTCATATTTTACCATTCTTCTTCGTTACGATCACGATGGGTGATACCCATCCTGTATGCTCAGTTTTGTATATGAATGCCGCATTGAGAAGTTTATCAATCTCCCCTTTTACCACTGTATCATACTTGGGATTCATATCGTAAGGTTTTTACTGCACTGGTTTAGCATCCTCTCTTATGGGAATTGTGTGTTGCACCACTTCTGGTGGTACACCTTTCATATCCTCGTATGACCAGACAACACAATCCTTGTATTCTTTCAACAGCACGATGAGGTCGCCCTCTTCTTCCTTGGTAAGATCCACTGACACAAAGACTAGTTTTGGGGTCTCTCTTGGTTCGCCCAAATTAATTTCTTTTACCTTTGCTGGCCCTTCATAGACTCCATCATCATACGTGTCAACTATCCTTTTAGCCTTTTCACATAATATATCTCTGTCTTGGATGGAATAATATTTAGAGTGTCCGAGGACATCCTTCAGGTTTTCCTCCTCCAAATACTTGTCTAAACCTTTATCAGGTGAAGATAGTCGAGATTTTTGCTTTGTATAGGTATCGCTCTTGCTATTGTTTCAAGTTTAGGTTCACATTGTTTCTTGGGTAGGGTTCCAATGGCTCCCTTGGATTGTTCTAATTTTAGAGCCCTTTCCTCACCCTTGTTTCTATCTTTCTGCCTCGACTCTCATGATGGTTCTTTGACTTTCATTGATCCTACTGGAATTAGAATCTCTTCCATTCTTCTACCCCAATCCTTCGTGAACTCGTGATCAGCCATGGTTGCATGCACATACAATAACCATTGAAGATCTGATTCTACATATGCTACCCCGTCATCATCCATTTTGGTTTTGGATGGATTTGGTATGACATTTTGATGCTTAACATGTTGTAAGTTTGGTTTAATGGGTAATGCATCATTAAGCTTCTTGTCATGCTTTACTAGATTGATCATTTGGAGAGGGACTATTGTGCTTTCCAAGCCACTCTCATCCTCTCTTTTTTTAGGTATGACATTTTGATGCTTAACATGTTGTAAGTTTGGTTTAATGGGTAATGCATCATTAAGCTTCTTGTCATGCTTTACTAGATTGATCATTTGGAGAGGGACTATTGTGCTTTCCAAGCCACTCTCATCCTCTCTTTTTTTAGGCACATCCATGGTTGCAAGTAAATGCATCCAATTATGTGAGTACTCGGGTTCAGGTCGAGGTGCGTACCATGTCTCATCAATATCTCCTCCCATTATCTTCTCATTTGTAACTTCAAACCGATTAACGATTGTTGTTCTAGCTATCGTCTTTGACTCAACAGCAAATAAATTGCCACCTAGTGGATGAGATTTCCATGTTGTTAAGTCCACTTTTGTTACAGAAGTCTCCTTTTTGAGATATATTGTGTTAGATGAGTATTCATGCACTATCCCTACTGATCTCAGAAATGGTCTCCCTAGAATTATGTCATACGACTCAATTGGATTCTTGAAATCCATGACTACAAACTAGATGTGATAGGTGATTCCAAAAGTTTTGATCTTTAGATCCTTCACCACACCAACTCGTCTAGTAGTGGTTCCGTCAGTCGACTTAACTATCAACAAGGTTTTTACCATGGGCGGTCTTCCCCATTCCTCCCAACATTGTTTGGTCATGTTGCTCACTCCTGCACCACCATCTAGGATAGCTTCAATTTTCCTATGATGATATGATATAGGAATGACTGCATTTGAGTCACGCTTTTAAAATATTGACCTAACTTATTGATAGGCACCATTGGAGTGTCATCTTCTAAGTTTGATCCTTCCTTAATTAGCTCTTCATCATGAATCTCTGTCATCGAGTTGAGATGCCCGTTCATCCAATCTAATAAGTCATGCCATAATGTTGGGTTTCCCCTAAGCAATGAAGCAATTGGCATTTTGACTTCCATCGACAAGAATGCTGCAAGTCCTGCGATAGCTCTCGATCCATGTCATCATGAAGGTTGTTAAGACCCTCATGTCTTAATCGTTCCATGACCGGATCCTCCTCAAACATACGATCCATCAGCAAAGGACTATCAATCAACAACGTATCCTCGTTCTTTAATGCTATGATGGAAGGTACTCTAATAGGTAATTTATGTGTTGGGTATTTTTTATGTTGTGGGAATTTAATGTCAACTGGCACCCTGGTTTCCACATTTATTTCTTGACATTCTTCTACAAGAGCTCTGGATTTCACTAGATTTTCATTTTCCTAGATGGGATTAGGATATTTGTGAAATCCACTGGGTGTATCTGGTCAAGGCTCTGGTCAAGGCTCTGTCCCCTTTTTATCATTTAAGTTGTCCTCTCGCTTACCTCCTTGGCTAACTTCATTTCTGAACTCCTTGTTGTTTATGAGGTTGCTACTGTGGCCGTGTCCTCATCAAAACCACTTTGAACTTTCACTTTATCTTGCCCCTTATCCAACTTAATCGCTTGCTTTTTGGGTGGGTTGTTTTGTGGTTTAGGAGTCTGTGATGTTCTTGCTTGACCTTATCTTTCTCTTTTGTGCAATTCTTGTGTGATCACCTTGGCTTGCATGCATGTGCTTGCGTTTAAGGATACTTGAGTGATGCGGCTGTGTTCAATTCCTAATAAGTTGAAACTTGTTGTTTTTGGATTTGAAGCATCTACAGGTGCTATTCTCATTGAACAATCTTTATAGAGATGTTCTACCATAGCCACTACACAATGGAACATTGGTAGCGATTATAGTAGTAACTGGCGATGCATTATTGTGCCTGTATGGAAAATCCTTATAGTAATGAGGTCCTGAACATCCATAGCATTGGACAGGTTGTCCCGCTTGTGCCATTTGTGGACACTCATTTGCCTTGTGTGGTCCATTGCATTTGGAGCATTGGATCAGAGGTCTTTGAGCCATGTTATTCATATCCCTAGCTTTTGCGTTGACTGGTGCTGTCTCATATACTAGGATATAATGTTCACCCTAAACAACATAATGACTGAGGTAGCTCATGTATTCGCTTTCCTCTGAAGTGGATATTAGTTGTTCAGCATATGTTTCCATGGTTCCTGAATCTACTTCCATCCAATCTTGCGACATCTCTTCCACCATCACTTGATTCATTCGAGTGATCCTTGATGGAGGGTTGAGGTCCTAAGATTGGTGGTGGTAATGGCACATTCTGTGCTTGATATGGTATTGGATTAGGATTGGTAGCTCCTTGAATCATCTGAGTGGGTTGTAGTGGTGGAGCCGGTAGTGCTAATTGTTGCGGTCTCGGTTGATATGTCTGTGTTTGCACTGGGGGAAACATTCTAGGGTATCTGCATTGGAATTCTTCATGGTTTCCCCATCTAGCACAATGTCCACACCACAAGGCTGGTGGTCGAGCACGTAGCCTTGGACACTCATTAGATGGATGATTCCATGAGCACACACTGCACCAAACCATATCACATCTTGGATACAAATGTGCATCACCTTGGTTATCTCTATGAGCTGCATTTTTTGTTTGAGGATTCAACCTCGCCACTATAAGATCCACTAGCTCATCGATGTTCATGTCCTTGGCTTCCTTGGATTGCTCCTTCGAAACTCGGGATGAACTCGCATTAGGGTCCTTGGATCCCATTATCGAGGGTATAGATGTTGTAAGTGTCTCGTCACCCTCTCTCATGTTGTCTCCTAATCTGATCGCTTCTTTACTGCATGCTTCGAATGATGCTATATTTAGTACAGTAAGTTGATCATGCAATTTTAAACTTCTTTATCCCAATAAGAATTGAGGTAAGAGTTGCTTATCACTGAGCCTTTCATGAGGCTCACACCTTGCATTTAAGTGTTTGATCTTTGCAATGTAATCTCTCAAGGAATCCTTGCCCTATTTAACTTGGTTCAGTTGGTTTACAGGACTCCACTTTGGGCCTTTTGGAGAATACTCCAAGATGAGAGACCCTCGCAAGGTATTCCATGTGTCCTTCTCTTTGGGCTTAAGAGCACGATACCATGCCCTTGCCTTGCTGTATTCCAAAGGCTCCTATCTTGTCACCGTCAGAGACATCTCCAAAGGCAGCACACACTTGCTCGAAGCATCCAACATAGGTGATTGGATCACCTTCTCCTTGGAATTTCATGATTAACTTGGCAATGGCTATGGACCTATTTCTAGACCCATGATTATGTTGGAACACTAAAAGGAAAGAGTAGAGTTGACACAAATTCAGAATACTTGCTTATGGAATGAAGAAGAGTGAGGTCCTTAAGTAGGCACCTCATACAAGCTCACTGACATCACTGATGACCTCAGAGCTCCACAATCATCTCCTCAATCTGCTCCTAGATTCTCTCAATCATCCTATGTGGCTCTCCACCACCTAACTGTGCTTGTGGGCACCTAACTGTGCCTCTAGCACTCACACATAGAAACATAAGGTGTGCCTGAGGCATACACCTTGAGATATCCCAACAAACCCCCCCTCAAGGAAATGCCTCAGGCTATGTCAAGGATACATCTAGTCTCTTTCTCATGCCATCTCATGGTGGTCAAGGATAAATCTATGGCTAGGTTCTCATGCTAGCAAGAGTTCCCTTGGGTGTAAGGCAAACAAAAAGGGATACAAAAAGACCTTCCAATGGTTATCTCCCCTACATGTACATGCACACAATGTCTACAAGAGGTACCATGGAACAAAAACATACACATGGCCTACATCATAAGGTGACCAGAGGTGTTTACAAAACACACAAAACACAATAGTTTATTTTCATTCATTTTGGAGGACTATCCAAGCTGAGTACCTTGACATAAAAAGAGAGATCTGGAGCATACATAGAGATGTGTTTAAAATGCATAATCTTCAAAGGATGCCTCATCTTGTGGAGACTCATGAACTATAAGTGCATTTTCTGTCTTTGCTTTGTTTCTGCAAAACTTCTCATTATGGTTGTTCTTGCCACAGTGCTTACATGGATTAATTTTGAAGCAGTCCTTTGAAAGGTGATTTGTCTTTGCACAGTGATTGCAAGGGGTATACTTGCCCTTCTGGAATTTTACAGCATAAACAGTGTCATTGCCTGTCCTAGTGTCATTGCCTTTCCTGAGCTCCATATGCCTTTCTTCTTCTTGGAGAGCAGAGATAATACCTTCAAGATTAGGATTAGGAAGATTTTTCAAAGTGGTAACTATGTGATCATAATCTTCAGGCATACTCTTAAGTAACACTGCCATAGCATCATCTGGAGAAATAGGAGAGTTGATAGAAGCTAATTGAGTCATAAGACTCCGCATATAGTTGACATGAGCTGCCAAAGTAGTACCACTAGCCATCTTCAGTTCAAAGAAAGAGATTTTAAGTGATAGTTTAGAGATGTGAGAGCTAGCACCAAAAATCATGTCTAGCTTCTGCCAAGCTTCCGAAGGAGACTCCAAGTCAGAGATATGGTGTATGTAATCATCACCTAGAGCAAGAGCAATTATACCATATGCTTTTTCTTCTCTAGCTGGATCCCTTGTTGGTTGTGTCGGTGTTGAAGATTCTCTAGCATTGGAGGCTGTAGAAGCAATAGGAGTGGGTTTGACAAGTCCCCATAAGTTCTCCCTCATTAATGCAAACTTCACCTTCATTTGCCATGTATGGAAGCCCTTTCCATTGAACTTCTCAAGGTTAAATAGAGTAGCCATGAGAGGGTCTAACCCAGATATTGGGCAGTGTCTTTCTCTCTTACAAGGCAAAAACAATAACTGAAAAGACTTCTTCTTACATGCTTCACAGAGGTGGCTTAAAATGAGTACTTTCCAATCAAAAACAGGTCTAACAAATCAAAGCAAAACTGAAGCCACACTTGTATTGATGCTATTGAAAACTTCAAAAGCTCAGAAATGCTAGAGTAGCATTTTATGTAGCATCATCTTCAAAACTTGTCCAAAACTGTCAAAAATGAAAAGCTGAACTTGGAGGGCTTGTAGCTCACTCTTCAAAGCAAGGAAAAGAGGGCTTTCTGAAGTAAAAGAAAGCTCATATACCAGAGAAGGTCTAGCACAGAGGTTGGACGAAATGGTGTGCACTTTTGCCCGGGAGAGTTGCTATAGGCTGAAACTGAGTTTTGACGATTTCTCCCTCGTTACTAAACCAAATGACCTGAAAAATGGCTCAAAATCTTTGTCTTGAGGTCGCCCATGTACTCCTAAGAGGGCTCAGGCAATGGCAGAGCAGGCAGGGAGTATTGAGCAACAGAAGAAATTTGCTCTTTGGAGAATGGCAGCCACCACAGACGTTTTTTCTTCAATTGCTTGCAGGTGGAAGTTCACCCATACTAGAGGAGTTTCCAACTCAGAGGGTTTGGGCAATGGTAATTTGTAGGTGGAGAACCAAGCTCTCAAAGATTTTGGGAAGAAAGAGGAAAATGGAGAAGAAGAAGATGAAGAAGAAGAAGATGATGTGGCAGAAATGGGCTCAAGGGGGATCAAATGGCTCTGATACCATGTTGGAACACTGAAAGGAAAGAGTAGATTTGACACAAATTCAGAATACTTGCTTATGGAATGAAGAAGAGTGAGGTCCTTAAGTAGGCACCTCATACAAGCTCACTGACATCACTGATGACCTCAGAGCTCCACAATCATCTCCTCAATCTGCTCCTAGATTCTCTCAATCATCCTATGTGGCTCTCCACCACCTAACTGTGCTTGTGGGCACCTAACTGTGCCTCTAGCACTCACACATAGAAACATAAGGTGTGCCTGAGGCATACACCTTGAGATATCCCAACAGATTACTCTAGCTATAGGCACTGCAGTTGGTGTTGGCGCCCCCCTTCCTATGGCTTGCACTAATGCTCTCAACGCTTCATCCAAAATTGCCATCTAATGAATAGGAGGTGGCTACAGATATGGCATTGGCGGTTGGCCTGGATATGGATATGATGGTTGTTGTGAACCATATTGTTGTTGTGGTGGACTCGGCCTTGGGTATTGTCTCCCATTTGGATCCACATAGTAAGATGTACTTGGCACATCATTAGGTGGGTTTACCGTTGGATAAGCTGGAGCAAATGTTGGTCCGATTGTCACCAAGTTAAACCTTGGTGTTGGCCCTTGATATGCCATAGTCATAGTTGCGGGTCATGGACTTTGAGGTCCTCCTTGGAATTGTGGT
Source organism: Dipteris shenzhenensis (assembly GCF_047967505.1). NCBI lineage: Eukaryota > Viridiplantae > Streptophyta > Polypodiopsida > Gleicheniales > Dipteridaceae > Dipteris > Dipteris shenzhenensis. The sequence continues at coordinate 422,823 of NC_141604.1, forward strand.
CGTGGCCTAAGTGGTGGGGGAATTCTTTAAGCAACTACCTCTGGCTGTTGCATTTTTGGGTATGACTGATAGTCTCCTCATGGCTTGGATGGTCCTGCTTCCAAATCAAATCGAAAGGTGGGTCCTTCCCTGACATGCAAGCTCTGAGACCTAAATCTGTTTCAGAGGGTGGTGTCATCACCCTTGCAATATTTTATGTGACAACAGGTGGTTTTGAGGTCACTATGTTTGTACAAGCAAATGGGTTTACATTTTTTGTGTTATCAAAGAGTTGTGCTCATGGGTCAAACCTTCCAAAGAAATTGGTTATGGCCACATAAATCTTATTGGAGGTTGACTACATTGGGGACTGAGTCCCTGAATTTGGAGCAATGGATACTTAGATATCATTTTGGTTTTATGTGTTATCTTCCATGTTCAATGTTTCGTCTGTACTTGAGTCGTACTCGAAAAATGGTCCTAGTAGAGATGACATGCTATTCAAAGAAGACCTATCTCTTACGAATATGCTTGGGCCCAAGATGGCCTCTAAGTTAATGTTGGAAGCACTGCCTTCCGGAGCAACTTCAGAACCTAAGATTCATCTGGATCTAAGGTGCATGTATAATTTCAAACTTTAGTGTTATTTCAGACTTGTTGTGGGTCTACGAGCCTAGACAATGTCACTCAAATGCTGTTCAGTGTAGAAGTTTATTGCAGCATGGTGCAATGCCATAATGCAACGCCCTGACTAGTCTAGCTTAGTGCAACACTCTGTTTCATCAAGTCAACTAGGCTCAGGCAAAAATAAGGTTTTCCAGGTAAGAAGTGCAAGTATGAGCAAATCCTAATGTGATAATTAATGCAGTGCATTGCAATAATTAATGCAGTGCCCTAGATTGTGTGACTTGGACTGAATCACTGATTGAATTTGGACTTTTCGTTCAATGTTTTGTGTGTGTTGTGCAAATTTCAGGATCATCAGATAAGAATATTAATTCAACGTGCTGCATTAATAGACGATGCAATAACCAGTTTTGATGATTGTTCTGAAGTCAATTGAATGTCTATTTCTGGGTGGCAATATTTTTTGCTCAATTTTAGTCCACAAATTATTGCAGCACGCTGCAAAAACCTTGATAGTCTGTGCATTAAATTTTGTCTACAGTGGTAGGTGATAGCTGTCAGTACTGCTGGGAGCTAATGCAGCAGCCTAGAACACTAATGCGGCATGCAAGAAACCTATGGAGGGCTTAGGAGAAGTAAACGAGACTCTATGTGAGAGCCTATACAAAGAGCAAAAGCAAAACTAAGGCTCTAAGGCCTTCCATCGACTTCAGCCGTTGCCATCTTTGAGCGCCCACGTTTTTCAGCAACACCAAGGCGAACGGGCTTCCATGCTACAACAACCCTTAAATTCAGTGCCAGCAACTCTCTTCATGCTACACCCTCAATAAGCTGCCACCAAGAGCCTTGACTGCTCACCGCCATGCAAAGGAGCCATGCTCTGTGTAACCAGTTGCTCATGACTCCTACCTGCTGCTGCAAGCCCAACTTCCATGGCCTAAGCTTCATCAACGACCAGTCTCTACAACAACTAAGGTATCCGCCTACAACGACCTTCTCATAACAGAGCCTACGCTCCACAGTTGGGCTCCTACTCTCCTACGTAGCAACGGCTCCAACAATTCATATGACGGCGGGCTCTTGCATCATGGACGACTCCAACAATAGCCTACACGACTCAGTGCTCAGCTCCTTTTGATTTGTTTTTTGCACTTTTCACTCAAATTTTTTAATGTTTTGAAATCTGTGATGCATATATGCACAATGTAGTACTAGCCCTATTCTAACTTCCTATAACAAAAAAGAACACAAAAAACGCAAATTTCTGGGTGAAATGATTCTTGACTCTTTTTTTTACCCCAAGCTCATTTTTGAGAGCAAATCTCCTCCAAATGCAGCATATGATAGGTCGTTTTAGATTCCAAGGACTTATCTAACATGGATCTAACCTCTGAATGCATAAAAATCACACAAAAATTCTCCCACTGGCCACTTTTCTTCACTACTCTCCTTTTGCAACCAACTAACGGTTGTAAGGGGTAAAAGCAAGGAAAACAAAAGCACAAAAAAAAGCAAGGTTGGACTTACCTCCTCGGCAACGGCACCAAGGTTGTTAAGCTCCAAGTGAAGACTCACGTGTCGTGGGAATGAGAAGGAAGCATGAGCATGGTGAAAGGGGAATCAATTCATAATGTAGCAACAAGTGTAGGGAGACGGAGACAATGGACAACAACAACAACAAGTTGAAGGAAGCTTGATCTCACTCTATTCCACAAAATGAAGAATGAAGACCAAAGTCAATAGACTTTGCTTTTATACAAGGACCTTTTGAAGGGAGGTTCAACACACATTTCCTTACTATTCTTACTTCCTTCCTTTTTCACTCAATTGGCCCACAACCTATTACAATGAGTCACACCAAATAGATAGATAAGGTAGAGCTATGTTATAGGGTGTAACACTTAGTGTATTTGAATTGTGGTGGATTCACCATGGCAGGGACCATGGGAATGATTGGAAAAGTTGAAAGAGTTTGTTGCATGCTACCCCCTTGAAACGTGTCGATGCACCTAAAAACAACATCCTTGGATGTAAAGCGCAAAAAGATTTGGGAAGAACGAGGGAATTCAATTCTCACTAAGAGAACAATTCCACTTGAATAGGAGAAGATGATTGATAGTGACGAGGCGGCGGTGTGCATTCCGCCCTCTATTGTTCCACCACCTCCTACGTAGTGTCTTTGTCAGCTAACTGAAGTAGTGCTCCTCCAGTTGTTCCCATGGATGGTGCGAGTGATGACATCAAATTGGCTACGTGGTAGGTACAATAGGATTAGGTGGACCTTGCGACCTCGTGTGCATGCGTATCATCAAGGGTGCACCAAGTCTCGCTATGTACAGCTTGCTGAGTTAGATTGGACCCACAGTTTGGATTAATACATACAAGGTGTCCAGGCGAGGCTTCACATTTGCATGAGACTTGGGATCCTCCGCCTTGGTGGACTTGATGTCCAATTGGACCTTGTTGATTTGGTCTTAAAGATAATGAATGGTTTCGTAGCACTCATTGGGCGTAAGCATCGTGGGATGCGAATAATTTGTGTGGCGACTCCCATGCAAAAGGTACAGTTATGAGAGGTCATCAAAAGTAGGAAAGACCCACCTCAAGAATATTTCATGCTACCGGTGTGACAGTCATAACGCTTGTGGTCGCCAAAGTGTAGTGCCCATACATCAAGACACTATAGGAATAGTACATATATATTATGCTGAATACTGAAAATGACTATCATAGACCAAAGAATGATAAGGTAGCATATATTTATACGTTATAGACAAGATTTGAAAAAATTGCGCATATGCTTGTTTACAAGTAAAACATCATACTGAGCTTCAAGAATCATCATCTTCCATCTATCTTCTTGATACATGGAGTAGCAGTTATATGCATGAAGATAAGAGGCGCGCATAACTGCTCTACGATTGCATGTAGATGTGACACATGACATCTCTGCATAACCAATCACTAAAGTACTATTCACATCTGACTAATACTACCCCTAATAGGGGCACAAAGCAAACTTTCTATTACAACTTTGCACAACAACAAACACTAGGCATACACAGTCAAAAATGGCGACTTCTCGTAAGTGCCTTGTGGATGACTAGGGCTAGCGAAGCCGGAACCACACAAGTGCAAGACGGGGTCTTGGAGGGGGGAAAATATATCCTACAAATGCAAGTGCTAGCACATACATACAAAGGTCATCGTCATTGTAGTACTGCACTCCTACCGTCATACCACTAGCTACCGTATAAGTCTACCTGTCACCTAAGTACGGCCACAACAGAAAGAGGGAGGGGAGAAGGGTCTTAATACCACATTCGGCATGCAAGTTGATGTACTCTTTCCTATCATGTGCATGCATTCATGTGGGTACTTAATGTGTCCTATCAAGTGACATGTATGGTGGACGAAGGTCTCAATTCAAAGCAAATGTTTCCTTTCCATTTCCAATGCCTAAATGCATGCAGTCCCCTGGTGTGTCGTGCCTTGTTTTCCATTCTAGTGCACAATAAACCTTCATTTTATCCATACACCCATAATGCCTTTAAATTCAGCATTTGTTTTCGTTTGATTCCATTTTCCAATTTATCACAAAAATATGATCATTGCCATGTCACTAGCCTGCACTAGTCCAAAATACAGAACAAGTACCACATAATTATTTTATTATTTAAATTTAAAAAAACAAAGTTTTGGAGCTCAAAAAACTAGCAATACTTCCATTTCACTATTTCCCATTCTGACATTCCAACCTGCCTGCAAATGGCTGCCATACTGGGTCATTAGAGCTTGAAAAAAACACCACAAAGGGGCATATTTCCATGCCTATAGGCTAAAGTCTCTTCACACCTACCCTTGGGCATGAACCTTCGCAAATGCATTAACCAAGGCTGAAAAAACAACAAAGAAATGAAGCTCTTTCATGTCTGTTACGAACAGAGAATACGAAATGGAGAAGAAGACACGCTTTATGGCTTCGTACCTATTATGCCCTCTCTCCCCTGCAATTAGGACCACTCTAGGTTGCCTACGGGGTGCAAGAACACTCACTTCAGCCCTCCTTCCAGCCTACAGTCGTCCACTTTTCTCTCTTGGAAGAGCTCCCTCCATGAAAACATCATCATGATTGCCTCCTCCTCCACGGGTTGCTGAATAGCAGGTAGCAAGTGATAGGGAGCTCTTTCCAGGCTTAGCAATGAGGTCTGCAGGCTCTCCTTCCTCCCCACTGGCTGAAAAACGTCCTTCTTCTTCTTCCATATGTAGTTTTCCTCAAAACCACCCATGAAGATGCAAAAACCACCCACAAGTTGCCCAATCCACCCACCCCAAACCACCTTTTTGGGGTTCAACCTCATCTTGACATGTGGCACCCCCTTATCCACGTCCCCATCTCCCTTTCTTGCCCTCTCCTTCACCTTGACATCCACCCTAAACAAATGCAAATTCCGCAACCTTGTGGCCCACTTGAAGCCCCACAAGATAGCCACCAGTCCGGCAATTAAAAAAAACTTAGTGGCATCAAAGTTTGACAACCCCGAGCTAGTCCATACTCCGTGGTGACAATATTTCGGCATACCTAGAAATAGTAAATAGCCCAAATAAAAGTCACATCCCCATGATATACATCATCACCCTGGCACCTCCGCAAGTACCATATGCAACAAAAAAACTAGTCAAAAATTCGAGAATCGACATGTGTGCCGTAGGCCTGGAAGATCCCGTCGCAAAATAGGAACCGTAGCCCAGATCGAGATGTCGTCAAAAGGGAACCTCTAGTGCTCCGCATGTACAAGACTGCTACCACAAAAGCCCCATCACTGGAACCACCGATACGGCAATAATCCCACTACTGCTGCATAAAAAAGTCATGGTTGTGGCACCATTTTCCGCTACAAATCCCAGCAAATCTCCATACCACCAACTCTGATCCAAATGCAATAAACACAAGAAATGATGCCCTCAGCATGCTCCATAAGGCCATCAGAAAAGCCCCATCATTGCTGCTAATTTGGTGCCACTAAATTAGAGATTTGCCAAATTTAGCAGGATCCCTGCTACATACAAATCCTTAAAAATCTCCACATCCGTAGCGCAGATAATGATGCAGTAAAAAGCCAAAATGATGCCCTCTAGATTTCTACAATGCTATCATAGCATCCTATGACATGCATTTAGCTGGCTAGCCAAAATAGCCCAAACATCCTGCAAAATGCATGAAATCCATGTAACCACTGCCAGTAAAAGCCAATGGCATCCAAGACAAACATTTGTGATATCCCAAGCAAATATCATCTGCAAGACCATCCGGTAGCACATTGAAGCATCAATAACAGAAGCATCGATAACATCACATAACACCCTCATGTTCACTGCACAAAGATGGCATCTAATGCACCCCAACGGTAAGACGTATATTCCACAGCATAGCATCCAATAAACACATCCTTTTTTACACCATGATACCTTGCATACCAACTATGTCACCCTAGAAATAATACAATAACATCATAGCATGAACCAATAAACGCATCTGCTACCAAACATAGCATCAACCCATTGGCATAGGCATCAAATCAAAACTGAATCCAACATCACATCACTACAGATAAACCGCTGCATCCATGGCCTAAGTGATCCATAGGCATAGCATTCTCAACATCATCATCATAGCCCTGTAAGACATATCCAAGCATATCCATGAAGCAACGTGCCTCCTGCACTGCCAAATATCATTGCATCTCCCCTAGCCACATGCTAGGCACTCGATCCACCTTGGTGAAATGGTAACCATACCATGTCATGATACCTGTATGCTCACGAGATGCTCACCAAAACTCCAAAACAAACAAGATTAGTAGCAGAGAGCACTAAAAATCCACAAATAAACACTGCATCCTATCAATCAAAAGAAAAAATCAAAAATTGACCCCAACTAGGCTAACCCTAGCTACCACATATATTCACCACTAAGAGAATTCACATCTTTGCGAATTGAAAAATCAATCATAGCACACAACTAGTCAATCAACAAACAATCCTGCAAGACTCAGTGACTATGGAAGCATGGCTCAGAGGCGAATCCCCTTGCAATACAACAAAACAACACACCATAATACAAACAGGAAAACAGAAACACAATGTTCATACATAATAGCACAACGTCATCACTCAATCACATGATTCATGCCGTACTGGATAGCATAACTAAACCACAGTTCCAAAAAGGTTGCTGCAAAGAAAAGCACTAAAATAATTCCATCTTGAAACCAAGTAAGATCTAGTCCTAGCCAAAGCTTAGCCAAGCTATGTCTAAGGTTATGCCCTTAGTCTCTAGATTTGCTTGTCATTCATTGATGCCAAACCATCATTTTCTCTTCTCATAGGAAGTCAACGAGTAAGCTGGAATTGCTCCTTTTTTCCATAGTTCACATGATCTGATTTTCCTCTACATGATTCCAACAAGATCCCAACCCAAGAAGACTAAGGCATTGGTCTCAGGCTCCTAAGATACCCAAGTACCTACCAAGAATCTTACATGGCACTGATCATCTCATGAATCAACTATGCTACTTCTTCAGTGCTTAAATCCACTTGATTATTTATTTATTTTTTTCTCATAGTGTTTTCTCTGAAACCAAGGTCCCACCCCTTAGAAACCAAGGCATCGGTCAAGGAAAACCAACTTCCCAAGGACCTACCAAGTATCCCTAAGGCGACAGTTATCTTCTTGGCACAGTCTTGGCACATTCTTTCCATTGAGCATCCTTCCCACTCATAGCTCACCTATCAGACTAGAATATGAAAGTTCAACAATGGTATCACTCAAGACTTAACTAAAGTACTTGGCATACTCCCTCGACATATCTTGAATAAACTCTAAGCAAACCTAAAACTACTTAGCCTCTAGGTCGGAAATGGTTTAGTAATTCTCCAGCTAGCATTTGTTCATGAAGTGTAATCCAGCTATACATTCCAGTAGCACTTACGCCATTCCACACTGCATCCATACACAAAGAAACAAACATTCACATTCACTCATTTACACGCATAAAAAATAAAAACAAAAATCGGCATTCTAATAAATCACCCAAAAAAAAAAAAACAAGAGAAAGGTTTGAGTGCACCTGATAAGAAGTTCTATCTTCACGTGCCATGCATAACCTTTGGTACTCAAAACAACTCCATTGCAACATCCATTAGTAGCACATGCGACGATCTATCACACTTACAATACATAATGCAAAACATGCCAAAGCAGAAATATTTTTTGTTTTTGTTTTTGTTTCCAATGGTCTAAATGAGACACGATCCTAGTTCACTTGAGATATTCCAACAAAACAAGTCTTCCAATTCTGCAAATATTGGAGATCTTGCAATGATCTATCTTTCCAAAGCACTTAATCAACAAGTGGGTCAGTCAACAAGATTAGGCTTAGATTGTTGAGGGATTAGTGTCCTCATGATAAGCGACATACACGCATAACACACCACCAAAGAATTCACAAAAGCCCTTTTTTCCAATGGTCTCTATTTACAATCGTGGAACTCATTGGTCCATGGTCCCCATACCATGAGAAAACAATTGGAATGTCCTCGTCAATTGGATCATCCCAATAAACACGAGATCTCTAAGACTCCTAGAAAATCCAATCCGACACTCAAACAACTGTGCACCACACACAACAACATATTTGGTTTTTGGGACTTTCGTTTTTCTTTTGTTTGTATTCACATGTACACAGTGTCATCAAACACAATTCTAAGGAGACACAATCATGTTGAAGACTTTTCCCATTTCTTGAACAATCCTAAACTTTCCTCTAGCATGTCATCATCCAACACTTGTTCAACAACTTTACTCTTGATTGACTTGGTTTTTCTTAGATCAAACGCTGGCATGACCCTTAACCAGTCTATGATGACAGGTTCATCCTGTTCACCGAAACCATCACCTTCATCATCATCTGTGTACACACCAGACCAATTGTCCTCGATACCTTCATCACAATCCAATTCATCATCATCCTCTAGTCCTTGTGAACAATCAAATTTAAAAGAATTGGATTGACCAAAAAATCCTCTTAGGGACGCAACTTGATCACCCAAATCAGTCCCATTTGAATCATAGTTCTTCCACTCAGGATTATCAGGCATTGGATGGTCATCCTCTTCAAACAAATCTGACAAGTTTTCCAATAGGTTATCCTTCAACATCTCGTCATGATCTATTTCCTTAGCATCCGTATCTACTTCACAATTCCAACAGAGCTGATCAACCATGTTCAAAAAATATTTCAAATCAGCAACTTTTTGATTGTCATTCCCATCATGAGCAATAGAATCTTCTTTAATCTTTGGGTTTTTTGGAATTGAATCATCTCCTTGTACCATTGGTTTTGTAGACTTTGAATTCATTTGTTCAAGATTAAACTCAGAAGGCTCACAGTCTCTTTCTTGACCATGTTTTGCATTCCTTCGAGGACCAGACCCTTCCCTAGGACTCAAACTTTCCCTTCGATGATATGTCATTTCTTCATGACCGGAGAACATAAACTTTTCAATATGGGAATCTGCATGTTCTTTCCCATCTCTGCAGACCTCAAAATTTCATTTTTGATCCTCTTGTGCACTCCTTTGAGGATATAGCAAATCTTGAGGACCTATCCTTTCCCTTCGATGAAAATACATTTTGTTGTGACCGGGTTGATTTGAGATCTTTGCATCACCATTTCGGTCATGACCAATAGAAGACCAATCAATCCATTTTGGCTTTGAACTCAGAGAAGTTTCATTTGGATGATGATATGAATTGTGGTCAAATGATCTGTTCCCAACCTCTATGGACTTGTCCAATAGGTCCTTTGGGATCATGGTTGTATGTGAAGGAATGATTGGACTAGTCTCGTCAAAGGGATCATCACATGATATATCTTGCATAACATCTTTGGCTTGCCATATTGGTTGTGCCCCATAAGAAATACTCCTCATAGGATAATGCCTCCTAATGTGACCCATTTGATTGCAATGGTAGCAGACGAGTTTTCTGGAAATGTTGTTGTCTCGACATCTTGTTGGGACAGAACTCTTTCTTATGGCCCATCTCATGGCAATGAAAACAAACCAAAGTCTGGTGGGATTGGTAACCCTTGAAGAATTTATTGGGACAAGACATCTTAACCAATGAGATGCTTTGCCATCATCACCCATAGGTACCATGTTTTCTCTTGTATTGGTATGTTTCTTTGTTGGCCTTAACCCGAGGGCCAAGAGAGAGAGAGAGAGACAGTTGTGTTCATAAACAAAAGATGATGAAACAAATAGAAGAAAGATTACATCCATTGTGTATTGGTTTGCATTCACTAAGTTTTCATAAGAGAAAATTATTGGATTTAATTGAAGGGCTGTCTAATGGAAGTTCTTTTAGGTGCAGTGCTTGATGTTAAGTGGTGAGTGTGGTGAGTGGTGAGCGGAGTGGAATTAGGGCTAATAGCAACATAGAACCAGTTTGTGCCATTTTCTCCAGTTGTCCTTCCATCCTTGTTTGTTCTTCTTGATATGCATGTGGTATGGGGGTAGAGGCTTGTTTGCCTTTGCCTTTATCTCATAGTTGCTTTCAAGGTCCTTGTGTTCTTCTTGCTTGGCGTCCTTGTGCTCTGGTTCTTCATCTCTACTCTTCTGAGCTGCTCTATGAATAGCTTCTTATTATTGTTGAGCTATCTCTCCTCTTCTTTTTCAACGTAGTTGTTGCAAGTTTTCTGCCTCTTCGACTCTTTTGCTTCTGGTTTCCTCCTTTCACTTCTTAGCTGTTTCTATGTCGACCGCTTCTTGTTGGGCTCTTAAATGTTGTTCTTTGTCTGTCAACCCTTGATGCAAGGTTGCTGGTACTAGTCTATCTCTCTAGATGGGAGCTCTGCTGGATTTGGCTGGTCCTTGTCTTTGAAGTGCAGTTGCTCGTGCCACCAGGCCAAAAACCGCATCCATAGGTACTTGCCAACCTGCTAGTCTGTATGCTGCTATCATGACAATATAAGGGTTGCAAACCTTACCATGACTATCCTCACATACCTTGTAGATTTCTTCATCATAATACTTGGCCCAGTGAGACTCTGGTTTATTAAGCAGTTTTTCCAACATGAATTCGGCTATTTGTGTTGGGTGGTCATGATGGTGCATTTGCAGTAGAAAAGGTAAACACCTGGCAAGTTTTACCAGTTCTTGTCTAGTTAGTTCATGGAAGTAGATGACGTTCTTGTGTTTCCTTCGATCAATTTCCACATTTATGAAATTTCCAAGGTCTTTTTTGAGGTTCTTGGTCTTAGTGAACTTCTTTTGAATTATTGGGAAGCTGAAGGCCTTGGTTATGGTGTTGAGATTCACCTTTAGCTCCATCTAGTCTGCTCCGTCTTTACCTCTAATCATTGTCTTGTGGTGGGTTCCCTCCTTACGATAATGCGATACAAATTGGCATACCCTTTGCAAGTCCAGTTTGCATGGCAAATACTTAATGACTGGGCCTAATCCCATTTCAATCAGATGAGGTTTCACTTTTGGATCATGCAATGCTTGTAAGCATTTGGGGGTAGGATAAATGAGTCGGCACCTCTCCATCCTATCATGTCGGTAAGTGAAGTAGTCATATGCACAATGAACTGTCTGGCCATTTAGAAGTGCCATCCATTCAATTCCCAAGCAACTCTGGTCTGAAAGTGAAGGTTGTTTGCCTATCATCCCAGCCAGTTATTGCCTCATATTTTTTGTAAACCTTCCTTAGCTGTACTTGTTGAGATGAAGAGGCCACTTCCCCTTCAGGTTGCTCGATGGTGAGGTTCCTTATTATGGGGATCCCTCCTGCTACATCATATTCCTGTAGTATTCCCTCCTTGGAGATCTTTAGGAAGACATATGATTCTTCAAGGTTGAGGGGTTTTTCATGGGTCTGCTCATGTGGGGTGGTGTCGAGATTGGTTGGTTGAGTGCTATCGGCCATGGTTGAGAAGGTTTGAGGGTGAAATTGAGGGAAATGGAGATTTTGGAGGGGAAGCTTGGAGATTTTTGAGAAGAAATTTTGGAAGATTTTAAGTGTGTTGGAATGTTTTTAGAAGGTTTTTGGAAGGTTGTGGGGTATGTAGATGAATTTTGACAAAGTTTGGTTACTTGGGCTTCTGGATGACTAGGGTCAACTGGCCCTACCAAACCACAAGGATGGGATCTTGAGACAGGGAAAGTATATCTCACTGTGAAGGTCGCCACCTTATCACAATTGTCGTTATAGCACAGGTATTCCTACCATCACACACATATGCTATGGGTGTCACCCACAAGCACATACCACAATGCATAGGCATTGACCTAAGAGTGCAGGGGTCTAAGGTGAAGAGTGAACAATTGCATTTGTGACTTCCAAGTTATTGATTTTCAGGTTGATGAAAGAAAAAGGGGTTTTAATGCCATGTTAGGCAAGGGGTGAATGTGTCATTTCTTTTCATGTGCATACATGCATGTGAGTGCCATTCCATTTCAACTGGTGTATGCCCATCTATGCACACCCTATTACACCATTTTGGCAAATCATTGTATTATGATTCATTATGCAAACCATTGTATTCAAATTCATTATAGGCCGTGGGCCAATAGTGCCAAATAAGGGCTAAGAAGCTAGGCAATAATATAGGGTTAAACCTCCCTTCAAAAGGTCTATGTATAAAAGCCAAGAATGTTTACTTGGTCTTCATTCTTCCTATTGCTTGAGTTGTGGAATAGAGAGCAAGTTTCCTTCATCCTTGTGTTGGTGTCCATTGCCTCTTTCTTTTACTCTTGTCATTGTTGCTACGACTACGATCGATTCCCCCTTCACCACACTCACGTTTCCCTTCTCTTCTTCTCATTCCCCTCCCCCTTACGATTGTCTAGCAACTTGGATTGAATCCAAGGACGGTGTCCATGACAACATCGCACAATCGCATACGAAGCAGCTCCCACAAGGAAGCGCTAGCAGTTCCAATCAACAAAGTCAATGCAGCCACTGTGAGGGATCATTATCCCTTACCATTCATAGAACATGTGATCGAAAGAGTGGCATGTCACGAAGCATACAATTTCCTAGATCGATTCTTTGCATACAATCAAGTATCCATTGATCCCAAGGACCAACACAAGACCACATTTCCCACAACATGGGGTGTTTTTGCGTAGCGAAAAATGCCATTTGGACTAACCAATGCCCTAGCAACATTCCAAAGACTGATGAGTACTATAGCCTTCAAAGAATACTTGCGTATATGGCTAGAAATCTTTCTAGATGACCTATGCATGCTCAGGTTGGCTGGAACATCTCAAATACTTGGGAATGGTCTTTGATCGTTGCCGATTGTATAGGATTTCACTTAACCCACTCAAATGCCAATTTTGGGTAAGACACGATGTAATCCTAGGACATGTGGTGTCAAGAATTGGAATCTCCACTGATTATGGGAAGATTAAACTAATTTTAGAGCTGCCACCACATACAAACTTCAAGGGAGTACAAGGGTTTACAGGACATATCGGATATTATCAAAGATTCATCTATCTCTATGCAGAGATAGCAAGACCCTTGTACAAGTTTCTCGTAAACTTTGAATGGACGGAGGAATGCCAAAAGGCATACGAGGTCTTGAAGCATGCCCTTGCGATAGCACCAATCTTGAAAACACCAAACTGGGAGTTGATCTTTCATGTGCATATCGATGCCTCCGACTTCGCTATAGGATGCATACTCGCACAACCTGGTGAACAAAAACTTGACCATCCCATCTATTTTGCAAGTTGACAATTAAACAAAACCAAGCGAAATTACACACAACAACAGAACAAGAAGGTCTAGCAAGCTGTAAAGAAGTTTAGGCATTACCAGCTGGCCAACAAGTTCATATTTTTTGTGGACCATCAAGCTCTATTGTATCTTGTAAACAAACCATGTTTGACTGGGTGCATCACAAGATGGATGCTAATCTTACTAGAGTTTGACTTCATGGTCGCAGTAAGAAAGGACACAACTCATGTGTTGGCTAACATATGTCATGAATACATAATGGATAAGCCGCTATAGGAGTAGATGACGATCTTCTAGATGCCTCACTATTTCTAATAGACATTGTTCTAGGATGGGCATAGGAGATAGGTCATTATCTTGCCAATGGACTACCAGTGGGAATACCCTTAGACATGGCAAGAGCCCGATGATTAATTCTAAGCATAGCACCCTATCAACTGATTGTAGGACAGTTGTATAAAACCAAAAAAGATGGCATTGTTAGAAGATGTGTACGAGAGGATGAGTTTCTAATCATTCTCAAAGAAGCACATTCTGGAATAGCAGGAGGACATTTTTCGACCGAGACAACCGCGAGAAAGGTGTTACAAGCTGGGCTATGGTGGCCGACATTTTTTGGAGATGCCGCAAAATTCAGTAAGAGATGTGATCCATGCGAAAGAACTGCCAAACCATAGAAATGGGACAAAATGCCCTTGACAGGAAACCTAGATTTTCAACCCTTTGAGAAGTGGGGTATTGACTTTGTAGGTCCCATAAGTCCTACTGCAAAAACAACACAAGCCCGATATATCATTGTGGCAATGGATTATTTCACAAAATGGGCCAAGGCAAGAGCAACACGAAAGGCCGATGCCAGATCAATGGCAAAATTCCTGTATGAACAAGTCATATCTAGATTTGGATGCCCATTAGAACTTGTGAGTGATAGAGGTTCACATTTTTTGAATGAAGTAATCTTACAACTCACAAGTGAATTCCTCATTATTCACACATAAATACATAGGGAGGTGGAAGGAGAGCACCACTCCTATGGGGGGAGATAGTACCCAGCACGCTTGTTCTGTCTCTTCCGTTTGTGAGTTTTAAGAGTTTATGCGTATTTTTGAAGAGTTGCTGTGTTTTTCAAGGATTTGCAGGTTTTGCGAGCATTTCCCATCGTAGTGGTATCAGAGCTAAGGTTTCGTCATGCATAGCACAGGAAGCACACACACCCCGAGTCCTCGAACAAGAAATCACAGCACGCATCAGATTGCGGACACCACGTACAAGAGCGCAACGAAGTTTGAAGCAGCAGAAGCGAACAGCACAGAACGGCTCGCAGGCAGGAAAACGTGGCGAAGAAATAAAAATCGCAGCAAAAGAAGTCGACCGTACGCAGACAAGTAGAAGCTTGCAAACGCACACCCGCGTCCTAGCTCTTCCAAGCATATGACAAAGGCGACGACCAAGGCATAGTCCTTGGCATACCTGGCACCGAAGGCATAGTCCTTGGCATACCTAGCATCGAAGGCACCGTTGGATGCGCGCGAGGAAGCCTTGGGAGATTGCTCTTAAAAACTTCTCGGGAGGTCCCCCATCCCGGTACTGTTCTAGCTCAAGTCCGCTTAACAATCGGTGACTATCCACTAGGTCAAGTCACTTTGTTGCTCTATTCTTTGAAGTTCCTAGTCATAAAGATATCCTTCAAGGCAAAAGTGCAAACAAGGGAGCAACCCAACAGATTTTGGAAGAGGAGAATCTCAAAAGCAAGTGTTCACAAGAGCAGGAGGTAGTCTACAAGTGCTATTGGACACGAGCTTTGCTTTGTACCATGCAACATGGATTCACTTGTTGGAATCGTGTGAGTTCGAGAGCCCACAGAGATACTATTCGACAAATAGCTGCTTTCAAAGCTTGGAAACCGAATTGAGATAAGTCTTGTGTTTGTGTGTATTTCCTTTCATAGTGATTTCTTCTTTGCACCGTGCACATATTTAACTATGTTTGGAAGGCGTATTCCATCAGAGATAAGTTATCTTGAAGATCTACATCATGATGAGGATGTGGAAAATGATCACCATCGGTCAATAAGAAGTTCAACACCGATGACACTTACTGAGGAAGAATGGCGAGAACGCTATCAGCATGAGAAGCAACAACGTCAAGAAATTGAAGATGCTCTACGCCAAGTGACAACAACTTGGGAGCCACCTATATCGATTGAGGACGAGGAACCTATGCATGCATCAAATTCACTGGATGCATGGAAACATCATGCACAGGACCTTGAGCAAGAACTTGAGTACATGCGCAACATGTGCAACATGCATAAAGCCAACGAAGAACGTGCAAATCGAGTGTTAAAGGAGATGACTGAAGGCACAAAGAAGCGTATGGACAGAGATGATGAAAAATGTGAAAGCAACAAATCATCAGACACCAGTGATAGTGAGCGTGGAAGAAGTAAGACGAGACATCAAAGGAAGAAGAAGCGACATGTGAAGACTTCACTATGACGACATCATGACACTACTCCTTCACATGAGTCCAGCGATGAAGACAATGTGGGAAAGGCCATCTTGAAAGCACTCAAGCTTCGTAATAAGAAGAAGTCTAGTAAGATTAATCGCAAAACTTTTTCTTTTCCAAAATATGATGGTAAAAGAGATGGACAAGCTTTACTTGCGTGGATTAGTTCTTTCAATCAATACTTTTTGGGAGAACGGTACGAAGAGATCGAGAAGGTAAAACTTGCTGCAAGTCACATGACAAGTAGTGCACAATTATGGTGGAGTGTGGTTGCCGAAAGCACTCATGTTCCAAAGAGATGGGAAGCATTCAAAGATAAAATCAAGAAGCGCTTCCTATCTACACAGTTTTAAGAGGATACTCGCAGGCAATGGCGAAGATTGAGGCAGTTGGATAATGAGAGTGTGGACGCATACACCGAGAAATATCTTTCCTCTCTACTTCAATTGCAAACCATTGAGAAAGTGTCACGAAAGGAGCAATGTCATACCTTTGTTAAGGGTTTACGTCCTACTATTCGTGCTGATGTACATATGCTTCGACCATCTACAGCTTCTGATGCTATGGATTTGGCATCAGAGTCAGAAAGAAAGCAGCGAAGAAGCTTTGCTACTCGCACCCCTCGAGCAAAGAAGCGTACTTCATACTTCAAGCAGGAGGGTGTAAGTGGTAAAGTTGGTAGATATAATGGTAAGTCTAATTGAAAACCTGCTATGTCATGTATTAATCGAAGAACCAAAGAACTTGTCACATGTTATGAATGCAAAGGGAAGGGACACTACTCTTATGAATGTCCAAAGAATACATTTGCTACTACACACAAGACAGGTACCCAAGCAAAGAATGCTACCAACAACAACGTAGGCAATGGAGGAAGAACCAATGGACGTACCAACGATAATAGTCAGTGCAACAACTCTGCACAGATCAACTACATTGATGATGGATCCCATGATAAATATTTCAAGCAAGAGGGCGAGGATGAGGACAACGACACTAAAGATGCTGACTACACCCCTTCAAGCAAGTGTTATTTAGGTAAAAGTGCATCTTATTTTCGTACTTCTTTGTTACATATGACTACACTATTGCACAAAAAAGAACATAGTGTCTTATTTGATGATGGAAGCACCCATGATTTCATTTCGCAACGTTTAGTTGAAAAGTTAGGGCTCGCAACCATCAAAACAAAATATAAAGTCAAATAAACTTTTCAAGGATCGAATTATAATTGTTTGCAAATGGTTAAGGATCTTGAGGTGACTTTAGGGCCATTAGTTGAGAGCCATGATTTCTTAGTCACTCCTTTGCGTGAGCAAGATCTCATTCTAGGGATGCCTTGGCACGTCGATCATAATGCCAAACCTGATTATCTTGAATGCACCATTACTGTGACTCAAGGCACTGAGACTATGACTCTAGAATGCGACAAGAATCTTCCCTCTTGGCCTATATTGTCACATACCCAAGCTAAAAGAGCTTTGCGCAAACGTGAAAAGACATATCTGGTTATGGTCAATAAGATTGAGGTTAGTCGTGAGACTAAGAAAACTAAGCAAGAGCATTTGGATCCTTTTCTAGCTACTTATGATGACTGCTTTCTGGAAGACTTACCCCCTGGCCTACCTCAATCTAGACCTGAGGATCATAAGATTGACCTTATTCTAGGTAGCGCACCACCGTGTAAATCACCATATAGACACAATCCTATTGAGCAGCAAGAGATTCAATCCCAAATAGAAGATCTTTTGGCTAGAGGCCTAATTCAACCTAGTAGCTCATCATTTGGGGCACCCATTCTTCTTGTCAAGAAGAAAAATAAAACTTTCCGAATGTGCTTCAATTATCGTGCCTTAAATAAAATCACAGTGAAAAATCGATATCCCATTCCGAGAGTTGATGATCTACTCGACAAGTTGAAAGGATCCACAATCTTTAGCAAGATCGATCTTAAGTCAGGATATCATCAAGTGAGACTGATCGAGCCCAATATTTTCAAGACTGCTTTTAGAACCCAAATTGGTCACTATGAATTTCTTGTTATGCCTTTTGGATTGACCAATGCACCTGCCACATTTAGTCAGATGATGAATCGTATCTTCCTACCCTATCAAGACTTTGTGGTAGTTTTCTTTGATGATATCATGATTTATAGCAAGAGTTGAGAGGAACATAAGAAACACTTGGATCTTGTTTTCTCTCTTTTACATGAGAACCAACTGTATGCTAACCCGAAGAAAAGTTCTTTTTTCCAGTCTGAAATTGAATATCTTGGACACATTGTTTCAGTTGAAGGCATTCGAGTAGATCCCAAGAAGATAGAAGTGATAGTAAACTCCTGGCCACAGCCTAAAGATATCCATGAGTTACGATCTTTTCTAGGTCTGTGTAGTTTCTATCGCAGATTTGTTAGAAATTTTGCATACAAGGAACATCCATTGACCGAACTATTGCGTAAGACTCGTGCTTTCTCTTGGGGTGAGCAGCACACTTTAGCTTTTCAATGACTTAAGGGTGCAATGACGCACACACCAGTTTTGACCATGCCAGACTTTACGAGACCCTTCTTTGTCATGGTTACTGATGCTAGTGGACAGGGTTTGGGGCTGTGCTCATGCAAGATAACCATCCAATTGCATTCAAGTCATGTAAATTAAAACCAGCAGAGCTAAACTATTCCACGTATGATAAAGAATTAGCCGCTATGGTGCATGCCCTTAAACTCTAGAAACACTATCTTATGGGTTCTGAGTTACTCACATTAAGACTGATCACCAGAGTCTTAGACATCTCCTTACTCAGCCGGTGATCTCGAATCATTTATAAACCTCCGATAGTATGAACACAACCCAAGAAAGCTTCTGACTTCATGCAGATTTTTCAAAATTGGCCAACTCCTTATGGCCTCAACTTTTGCAGGATCCATCTTGACTCCATCCTTTGACACTATATGACCGAGAAAATGAATCTCATGCATAAAGAACTCACTTTTCTTGGTGTTTATCAATAGCTTGTGTCTTTTCAACTCTTGAAACACAATAGTGAGGTGTTTCCTGTGCTCTTGCTCATTTTTAGAGAACACAATGATGTCATCGAAGAAAGTGCCCACAAACTTTCTGTGTGCTCTAAAAATTCTATCCATCATTCTATTGAAAGTAGCTGGTGCATTAGTCAAACCAAAAGGCATCACAAGGAACTCATATAAGCCAAATGAAGTGCGGAAGGCAGTCTTGTAGACATCTTCAGGCCGTATCCTTATCTGATGGTATCCACTTTTAAGGTCAATATGACTGAACATTGAGGAACCTTCCAACCGATCCAATATAACATCAATGCGTGGAACTGGAAAACGGTTCTTAATTGTGACTTTATTCAAAGCCCTATAATCAATACACATTCTCCAACTGCCATCCTTCTTTTGCACAAGCAACACAGGGGAACAGTAAGGAGAATTACTTGGCTGTATTAATTCCTTTTCCAAGAGTTCCTTCACTTGTGACATTATCTCTTCCTGTTGTGCCTTACTGACATGATAGGGAGGTATATTACGTGGTGAGCTTCCTAGAATTATATCAATTTGATGATCCTCAGGCCTCTTGGGAGGTAATTCTTGAGGAAGTTCATCTGAGAAACAATCCTGAAAATCTGAAATAAAAGCAGCCCTTTCTCTATCTAAAGCAGAAAGAGTAGAGCCTTCCTGAACTGGTTGGCTGTCCTCTTTGACAAAAATCAAGTACGCTGAAATATGATGCTTTAGTACATTGGAAATACAAGAAGCTAAAACTACAGGGATGGACTCCCCTTTCAACTTTACATCAAGTACATGATTTTTTTCTCTATGAGTTAAAGAAATCTTCTTATTCCTCATCTGCACATCAGCCCCCACCCTGTACATCCAAGGCATCCCAAGCAAAGCATCACACCCAAACCAAGGCCTTGTCCTGGCTGCTCATATTGTTGCACTGGGTGTACTTTTTGTACCTCTTTCATCCCGGCGATGGAACCAATGAAACCGGCCTCTAATCACTCAGAGGGCAGTGGAACTAAACCTTTAATCACTTCAGCACTTATTTACAGCTCACAAAGCATCACAAAGCATATATCACAACCATTAACCATTGCATGATCACCATTTGGCATTTACCCATTTGTTCACAAACAAAACCACTGAAAAAGGGATGGAGGCTAGAATGCCCCTGCTCAACAGACATAGACAAGTGCACCCGATTGGCCCCAAACACCATGGCGCCCCTTTTAGTATTTCTTTATATTTCACAGTGAAATGATTACAAGTTGCATCTCGGAGACCTTCCCTGCAACTAAGCACGCAGCCCCAATTCACTAAGCCTTTGCAAGGCTTTCAAGCATAGAACACCATCACATAAGTGCACTTAACCCAAAGGCTCAATCCAAAGGCATTCTCTTTTTCGAGTGCAATTCCATTGGCTGTCTAGATGCAATCACACTGTACCCCAGCTACACTCTCTTTGAGTGGTTTCCAGATGGCATTCACAAAGCTTTTCAAAGCTCCAAAATAAAATCAGCAAAGTACCCAAACAAAGAATGACTCATGTAGCACTGCCTGGGCACCTGTGAGCCAAGAAAGAGGCACCACACGAGGCCAACCAATAGCTTATGGCAAAAAGAAATTGGAGTAGCAAAATCACAACTCACCAAGCCCTGAAAACTCGAACCAAGTCCTCAATCGCCAAGAGGACATAGTAGCCAATGCCCAATTGCATTCTCAGCCAAAGAGGAGTGCAAAAGCATGAAGAAAGAGCATTTACAAGAGCCGACCAGTAAGAATTCCATTGAAAAATGCGAAAAGAAGCACTTATGTCGCGAAGAAGTGGGAGTTCTTGGGCTCAAAAGAAGCATGCTTCAGAGAGGAATGCATTGAGAAGGTTTTGCAAAAGTTTCATTGCCGGAAAGTCCTCCAAAACTGAGAAAAACCAGTCAACCAGCGTGTAGGACCACTCGAAATTCAACAAAAAGCTATAGCTTTGCAAGAGGAGAGGCCCAGGAGGCGGTAGAAGTAAAAAGGTCCAGCAAAAGCCACTTTTGCAAATTCGACCAGCAAAAGAAGTGCTCAGCTCTGCCCGTTCTATCAAACGCACGGAGGGAAAAGCATATCACTACGAAGGGGAGGCAGAGGGGAAGCCATCGGGCCAAACGGAAGTCGAGGAATCTAAACGAGTGAGGAGTTATGAAAAAAAAACGGAATTCAGCTGAAGGAGGCTGAAAAACCAGTCCAAAATCTCAACAAAGGGAGAAGATGAGAGAGAAAACCACACATGTGAAGTTTAGAAGGCCCAGGAAGGTCCAGGAATGGCAAAGGAGCATGTAGAAGGCACTAGAGCCACCTGGAACTCTAGTGAGAGAAATGAAGAACAAGTATCTAAAGAAAAGTTAACATTTTTCAATTTAAAAGATGAATATATATAAAAATATTATCTCACCTTCAAAACAAACCATAAATTCACTCTTTTATAAATTTTTAAAAGTATAATATAAAACATGTAAATATATAAAACTCTCTCTTTCCTCTGAACTTTCTCTCTCTCTCTCTCTCTCTCTCTCTCGACTCCTAATTCTCTCTGTAGCCATAGTCAAGACACCTCATTCTCTCTCTTAATCTCTCTCTCTCTCTCTCTGTGACAACTCTTATGTGTTTCCCTCTTTGTCCTCATCCCACTCATTCTCTCTCTTAGTTTCTCTCAAGTCTCTCTTTCTCTCCCTCCCATGGCGGCTACGATTTATCATTCTCTCTCATCATCTCTCTCTCTCTCTCTCCCTAGGATTTGTAATGATTTCTCTCTCTCTCTACCTCTCTCTCTCTCTCTCTCTCTTAGCCTCTCTACCTCCCTACCTCTATCCTCTTGGCCGCTAGGATTTGTCATTCTTTCCCTCTCTATGTCTCTCTCTCTCTCTCTCTCTGAATTCTCTCTCTTCATCTCTCCCAGCCTTCCTCCCTCCCTCCCTCCCTCCCTCTCTCCCTTTCTCTCTCTCCTCTATCCCTCTTCTCACTCTTAATCTCTCTTTCTCTCCCTCCCCTCTTCTCTCTCATTTCTCATTCTCTCTCTCTCCCTCTCCCTCCCTCCCTCCCTCCCATGGCGGCCACGGCCGCGAGAAGTCTCATTCTCTCTCTCTCTCTCTCTCTCTCTCTCTCTACCTCCCTATCTTGGCGGCCACGGCTGCTAGAAGTTTCATTCTCTCTCCCTCTCTCTTTATCTCTCTCTCCCTCTCTCTCTCCCTAAGTCTCCCTCCTCTCTTCTCTCTCATCTCTCTCTCTCTCTCTCTCTCTCTCTCTCCCTCCCTCTGGCGGCCACGGCTGCCAGAAGTTTCATTCCTTCTCTCTCCCTCTCTGTCTTTCTCTCTCTCTCCCTCTCTTTCCCTCTCTCTCTTTCTCTCTCCCTAAGTCTCCTTCCTCTCTTGTCTCTCTCTCTCTCCCTCTCCCTCCCTCTAGCACGGAAGTTTCATTCCCTCTCTCTCCCTCTCTCTCTTTCTCTCTCTTTCTCTCTCCCTAAGTCTCCCTCCTCTCTTGTCTCTCTCTCTCTCCCTCTCCCTCCCTACTCTCTCCCTCCCTCTAGCACAGAAGTTTCATTCCCTCTCTCTCCCTCTCTCTCTTTCTCTCTCTCTCCCTCTCTGTCCCTCTCTCTCTTTCTCTCTCCCTAAGTCTCCCTCCTCTCTTCTCTCTCTCTCTCTCTCCCTCTCCCTCTCCCTCCCTACTCTCTCCCTCCCTCTAGTAGCCACGGCCGCCAGGAGACTCTCTTCTCTCTCTTAATCTCTCTCTCCCTCTCTCAGCTCTCTCTTTCTTTCCCTCCCTACTCTTCTCTGTCATTGCCGCCAGGAGACTCTCTTCTCTCTCTCCCTCTCTCAGCTCTCTCTTTCTTTCCCTCCCTACTCTTCTCTCTCATTTAAGGAGCCCCTCTTCTCTCTCTAAATCTCTTGTCTCTCTCCCTCTCTCTCTTTCTCTCCCTCCCTACTCTTCTTTCTCATTTCTCATTCTCTCTCTCCCTTTGGCGGCCACGGCCGCGAAGAGCCCCTCTTCTCTCTCTTAATTTCTCTCTTTCCCTCTCTCCTCTCTCCTCTCTGCCAGGTTTCATTCTCTTAAACTTCTCTCTCTCTCCCTCTCTCTCCCTCTCTCTCTTTCTCTCTCTCTCTCCCTCTCTCTCCCTACTCTCTCCCTCCCTCTAGCAACCACGGCTGCTAGGAGACCCTCTTCTCTGTCTTAATCTCTCCCCCCCTCTCTCCTCTCTCTCTTTCTTTCCCTCCCTACTCTTCTCTCTCATTTAAGGAGCCCCTCTTCTCTCTCTGAATCTCTCTCTCTCTCTCTCCCTCTCTCCTCTCTCTCTCTTTCTCTCCCTCCCTACTCCTCTCTCATTTCTCATTCTCTCTCTCATTTCTATTCTCTCTCTCCCTTTGGCGGCCACGGCCGCCAAGAGCCCCTCTTCTCTCTCTTAATTTCTCTCTTTCCCTCTCTCCTCTCTCTTTCTCTCCCACCCTATTCTCTCTCATTTCTCAAATTTACAAACTCAAATATAAATAAGAAACTAATTAAAATAGAACTCAAAAACTCAAATAAGAAACTAATTTAAAAAGAATTGTAATGCCTTCTAAAAAACCCCCCTCCTCTAGCTGCCACGGCCGCCAAGAGTTTTCTCTCTCTCCCTCCGCCCCTCTTCTCTCTCTTAATCTCTCTCTCTCTCTTTCTCTCTTTCTCTCTCTCTCTCTCACTCTCTCTCTCTCTCTCTTCTCTCTCTCTCTCTCTCTCTCTCTCTCTCTCTCTCTCTCTCTCTCTCTTTCTCTTTCTCTCTCTCCTACTTTCTCTCCCTCCTTTCTTTTCTCTCTTAATCTCGTGCTATCTCTCTCACACTCTCTCTTTCTCTATCTCTCTTTTCAAATTTAGAACACAAATTTCAATAAGAAATTAATTGAAATAGAACTCAAAAACTTTAACAAGAAATTAATTGAAAAAGAATTGTAAGTAAAGAAAAAGAATTACAAGATGAATTTTAAGAAATAGAACTCAAAAACTTTAACAAGAAACTAATTGAAAAAGAATTGTAAGTAAAGAAAAAGAATTACAAGATGAATGAAAAAGAATGCAAGTACCTGGAAAAAGTGGAAAAAGTAAGGCTCCACTTATCCTTTCTCTTCCGCTCTTGGTTGCTTCAATGAAATGAGGAGAGAATGAGAATGAATGAATGGAAAGAAGAGTATATATAAGAAAAACTAGCCCACTCCTCCCACGCATAAATTTGAATTTTTAAAAAAGAGAGGGAAATTTGAATTCATTATAAATTTGAATTCAAATTTGTGTTCAACATTCTTCTTGATACTTTCTTCTCGTACGTTCCTTTTGAATTCAAATTCGTGTTCAACATTCTTCTTGATACTTTCTTCTCGTAAGTCCCTTTCATTCTTCTCATAAGTCAAATCTTATTTGTCGCTCTTGCTCGTGGTAGTTCTACTCTTAGTTGTAAGAATTCAAATTTGTGTTCAACATCCCTTTCATTCTTTTCCTAAGTCAAATCTTATTTGTCGCTCTTGTAAGAATTCGACCTCTCTCCCTCTACTCCTCTCCTCTTCTCTATGTAGTGGGCTCTCTCTCTCTCTAATGGAGCTCCCTCTCTATGCGATGGAGTTCCCTCTCCAGTCGCATATCTCTCTCTCTCTAGTCCCATACCTTCCCAACCTTCCTCTAGTCGCGTACCTTCCTCTCTCCCTCAAGTCTTCTCATCTCTCCTCTCTCTCTAGTCGCTTACCTTCCCCTCTCCCTAAAGTCTTCTCATCTCTCTTCTCTCTCTACTGGTGTTTCCCTCTCCATCACGTCTTCTCACCCCTCTCCCTCCCTCACTCCTCTCCCTCCATTACTCCTCTAACTCTCCTCTCATCCCTGGGGGCCGCGGCCCCCAGGAGTCCTCTCTCTCTCTCCTCCCCTCCCCTCTCTCTCTCTCTCTCTCCCTCCCCTCCCTCCCCTCACTCCTCTCTCTCTCTCCCCTCCCTTTTCCTCACTCCTCTCACCCTAGGGCCGCGGCCCCCAGGACCCCCCCTCTCTCTCTCCCTCCCCTCCCTCTCCTCACTCCTCTCACCCCCTCTCTCTCTCTCTCTCTCCCTCCCCTCCCTCTCACCCTGGCGGCCACGGCTGCCAGGACCCCCCCTCTCTCTCTCTCTCCCTCCCCTCCCTCTCACCTCCCCTCCCTCTCACTCGACGGCTGCGGTTGCCAGGAACCCCCCCTCTCTCTCTCTCTCTCCCTCCCCTCCCTCCTCTCCCCTCTCTCTCCCTCCCCTCCCTCCTCTCCCCTCCCACTCACCCTGGCGACCACAGCCGCTAGGACCCCCCCTCACTCTCTCTCTCTCGCTTTCTCTCTCCCTCCGCTCCCTCCTCTCTCTCTCTCCCCTCCTCTCTCTCTCTCTCCCTCCCCTCCCTCTCACCTCCCCTCCCTCTCACTCGGTGGCCGCGGCCGCCAGGAACCCCCCCTCTCTCTCTCTCTCTCCCTCCCCTCCCTCCTCTCCCCTCTCTCTCCCTCCCCTCCCTCCTCTCCCCTCTCTCTCACCCTGGCAGCTGCGGCCGCCAGGACCCCCCTCCCTCCCCTCCCTCCTCCCTCCCCTCCCTCCTCTCTCCTCTCCCTCCCTCCCGCCTCCCTCCCCTCCCTCCCGTCCTGGCGGCCGCGGCTGCCAGGACCCCCTCCCCCTCCCTCCCAGCCGCCAGGACCCCCTCCCTCCCTCCCTCCCATCCCTCCCCTCCCTCCTCTCTCTCTCGACCCCGCCGCCCCCGCCTCTAACCCTGCCCCCCTCCTCTCGACCCCGTCGCCCCCCCTCTCGACCTTGTCCCCCCTCCTCTCGATGCCGCCTCCCCTCCTCTCGACCCTGCCGCCCCCGCTCCCTCCCCCCTCCCTCCAGCCCTGGCGGCCGCGGCTGCCAGGACCCCCCCTCCCTCCCTCCCATCCCTCCCCGTCGCCCCCCTCTCGACCCCGCCCCCCCTCCTCTCGACCCCGCCGCCCCTCCCTCCCCGCCCCCCCTCTCGACCCTGCCGCCCCCGCTCCCTCCCCCCCTCCCTCCAGTCCTGGCGGCCGTGACCGCCAGGACCCCCCTCCCTCCCGTCCTGGTGGCTGCGGCCGCCAAGACCCCCACCCTCTCCCTCCCTCCCGTCCCTCCCCGCCGCCCCCCTCTCGACCCCGCCCCCTCCTCTCAACCCCGCCGCCCCCCCTCTCAACGCTGCCACCCCCGCCTCTCGACGTCGCCACCCTCCTCTCGACCCCGCCGCCCCTGCCTCTCGACCTTGCCCCCCCTCCTCTCAATGCCGCCCCCCCTCCTCTCGACCCCGCCGCCCCCGCTCCCCCTACCCCGCCGCCCCCGCTTCCCCTACCTCGCTGCCCCCCACTCCCTCCCCTCCCTTCCCCTGGCGGCAATCCCCCCCTACTCCCCCGCTCCTCCCTCCCTCTTCCTCCCTCCTCCTACCTCCCTCCCTCTCTCCCCCTACCTCCGCTCCTCCCTCCCTCACTCCCTCCCTCCCTCCCCTCTTCCGTCGATCCTCCCTCCCTCCTTGGCTCCTCCCTCCCTCCTTTCCTCCCTCTCATCCCCCTCCACTTCCCTCTTCCTCCTGGAGGCCGCGGCCTCCAAGGCTTCTCTCCTTCTCTCTAAACTTTCTCTCTCTATTTCCTCTCTCTCTTTCTTTCTTTCTCTGTCTTCAAATTTTAAAAAAAAATCTAGATAAAGAATTAATCAAAAAAATTTACAAGTACCTGGAAAAAGTTTGTAAGTTTGCTCTTTCTTGCTTTCTTGCTCTTCCTTCCTTGCTTTCTTGCTCTCCTTGCTTTCTTGCTTTCTTGCTTCAATGAATGAAATGAGGGGAGAATGAATGAAGAAGGAAGACTATATATAAGAAAAATTAGGTTTTCCTCCTCCTCTCCTATTGGCTTTCCATTCCTCCCCTCTCTCCTATTGGCTTTTCATTTCTCCCCTCTCCCATTGGCTCCCATTACTCCCCCTCTCCCATTGGACCCCCATCCCTCATCCCTATCTTCCATTGGCTCTCCCCCCATCCATTTCTTCTTCCTCCCCCATTGCCACCACTCCCATCTCACATTTCCACCACGTCCCATACTCCTCCCATTTCCCAAAATCCCATATTTCCCCATCTCACCCTCCTCTTTTTCATCCCCTAATAACTCCCCTCACTCAGTTCACTCCCTTATTATCCTACTCCCCTATTACCTCTCCCTCTCCCATTCCATTCTTCCCTCCCCACTCTCACTTCCACTTCCCATTACTCACTTGCCATTTGAAAACTATTAATATATTATTATACTATTTTTTATACTTATTATCATACACCCCTATTACTTCCCCTCTCCCATTCCACTCCTCCCTCCTCACTCCCACTTCCACTTCCCATTACTCACTTGCTATACACATTTGCAAACTATTAATATATTATTATATGATTTTTTATACTATTTGCAAACTTACATGTGGGCAAAATCACAGGTGTCAAAGCGATCCTATTGTGGTCATACAACAACTGTGCTTTTATTCAAGGGCGTATTTACAAGGGCGTATTTATCCTCATCAACAAGCTTATTTCAGCTTTTATTTTGACACAATACTCAAGGTATGAAATGCATAATTTGTGCACTAGGTGTTTACTTTGTTGTATCAAAATTGTTTGCCACACACACACACATATACACATACTGAGAATTTTCTAATATTATCGCATCTACATTTCTCCGATGGGCACAAAACTTTGTACACACCTCAACCTAGGTTGTATTGACTTGCATACAAAGTGGTGCACCCATCCCATAAGTACTTGTTCGGATAACACACCTGCAAATGTATTTTATGACGATTGTGCATAACACTAGGAACAAAATGGTGTATAATGTGCGATCGACTATGCAAAGCATATCCAATGGACACAAGACTTTGCACGTTCCTCAACCTAGGCAGTATTGACTTGTGTGCAAAGTGGCATCCCCATCCGATAAGTACTTGTTTGAAAAATACACCTAGGATCGTGTTTTTTGACGGTTCTACATGACACCAAGGCAAAAATGGTATTTAATACTCAATCTACCATGTAAAGCATATCCGATGGGCACAATACTTTGCACATGCCTCAAAAGCGGTGGTATGGTGTTCCATGCAAAGTGGAACGCCCATTCAATAAGTACTTGGTATGATAATACACCTAAGAGCGTGTTCTTTGACGAATGTGCATAACACTAGGGGGGAAACAGTATATAATGTGTGATCCCCCATGCAAAGCATAACCGATAGACACAATACTGTGCACGCACATCAACCTAGTTGAAATTGACTTTCTTGCAAAGTGGCTCCCCCATTTGACAAGTACTTTTTAGAATATCACACCTAGGACCATGTTTTTATTGGTTGTTGTCCATGACACTAAGGCAAAAATGATATTTTATGCTTAATCGACAATGCAACGCATATCCGATCATCACAATACTCTGCACACATCTCAACCTAGGTATTATTGACTTACATGCAAAGTGGTGTGCCCATCCCATAAGTACTTAGTCGAATAACACATCTAGGACCGCGTTTTTTGACGGTTGTGCATGACACTAAGGCCAAAACAGTGTTTAATGCTTGTTCGACAATGCAAAGCATATCCGATGGGCACAATACTTTGCATGAGTCTCAAAAATTGTGGTATTGCATTGGATGCAAAGTGGTACACCCATATGATAAGCAGTTGGTCGGATAACACACCTAAAAGCGTGTTTTTTTATGGTTGTGCATGACATTGGGGCACAAACGGAGTTTAATACATGATATACCATGCAAAGTACATCTGATGGGCACAATACTTTGCACCCACCTCAACCTAGGTGTTATTGAGCTGCATGAAAAGTGGTCTGTCGGTTAGATAAGTACATGATCCGATAACACACCTACGACTGTAATTTTTTACAAATGTGCTTGACACTAAGGCAAAAACGGTGTTTTACGCTTGATCGACAATGCAAAGCATATCCGATGGGCACAATACTTTGCACACACCTTCAACTAGGTGGAATAGTCTTACATGCAAAGTGGCACACCCATCCCATAAGTGCTTGATCGGATAACATACCTAGCAGCGTGTTTTTTTACGGATGTGCATGACACTAGAGCAAAAATAGTAAATATTTAATGCTCGATCGACCATGCAAAGGATATCTGATGGGCACAACACTTTTCCTACGCCTCAACCTAGGTGGTATTGAAATGTTCTAAAAAAGGAACACCCATCCGATAAGTACTTGGTCCGATAACACACCTAAGGGCGTGTTTTTTTGCGGATGTGCATATGACTAGGAAAAAAACGGTGTATAATGCGTGATCGACCATGCAAAGCATATCGGATGGTGACAATACTTTGCACCCACCTCAATGTAGTTGAAACGGACGTGTGTGCAAATTGGAGCCCCCATCCGACAAGTACTTGTTTGAATAACACACCTAGGACCGTGTTTCTATATGGTTGTGCATGACACTAAGGCAAAAACGGTGTTTTGTGCTTGATCCACAATGCAAAGCATATCCGATTGGCACAATACTTTGCACACACCTTCAACTAGGTGGAATTGACTTACATGCAAAGCGGCATTCCCATCGCATAAGTACTTGATCGGATAACACACCTAGCAGCGTGTTTTTTTTCGGATGTGCATGACACTAAGGCAAAAATGGTATTTAATGCTCGATAGACCATGAAAAGCATATCCGATGGGCACAATACTTTTCCTATGCCTTAACCTAGGTGGTATTGAAATGTTCTCAAAGAGGCACACCCATCCGATAAGTACTCTGTCAGATAACATACCTAAGGGCGTGTTTTTTGCGGATGTTGACAAAATATGAAGAAGGGAGAGGAGAAGAGTGGAGATGAGGAGAGAGGGCACAGCTAGAGAGCACACCACAAATGACTAACTATACACTAGATTTAGTTGAAAAAATAGAATATATACAAACCCTTTTAGGGTTAGGGTTAGGGAATCTAACCCTTTCCTTTATAGCACTCTATAAGGTTAGTGCTATGCACATATGATCACGTGATGGTGCTATGCACACATGATCACATGATGTTGAGCGTGAACTCTCAACACCTTCCCTCAAGATCAACATCATGAAGTAGGCCTTCCCTCAAGATGATGATTCTGGGGAATCGGGGGAGAGGAGAAGAGTGGAGATGAGGAGAGAGGGCACAGCTAGAGAGCACACCACAAATGACTAACTGTACACTAGATTTAGTTGAAAAAATAGAATATATACAAACCCTTTTAGGGTTAGGGTTAGGGAATCTAACCCTTTCCTTTATAGCACTCTATAAGGTTAGTGCTATGCACATATGATCACGTGATGGTGCTATGCACACATGATCACATGATGTTGAGCGTGAACTCTCAACACCTTCCCTCAAGATCAACATCATGAAGTAGGCCTTCCCTCAAGATGATGATTTTGGGGAATCGGGGGAGAGGAGAAGAGTGGAGATGAGGAGAGAGGGCACAGCTAGAGAGCACACCACAAATGACTAACTGTACACTAGATTTAGTTGAAAAAATAGAATATATACAAACCCTTTTAGGGTTAGGGTTAGGGAATCTAACCCTTTCCTTTATAGCACTCTATAAGGTTAGTGCTATGCACATATGATCACGTGATGATGCTATGCACACATGATCACATGATGTTGAGCGTGAACTCTCAACACCTTCCCTCAAGATCAACATCATGAAGTAGGCCTTCCCTCAAGATGATGATTCTGGGGAATCGAAGAAGGACTGAGCATTACATTCCATCACACCCCTTTAATGGGAATGTCCTTCCTCTGCATCAAACCAAGAGCTAGTCGGTGTTTCTCGAATAGCTCTTTACCGAGTGGTTTGGTAAAGATGTCTGCAACATTCTCTTTGCTATCACAATGCTACAGTGTGATGTCACCAAGTAACACTCTTTCTCTGATGAAGTGCTCTCTGACATCAATGTGCTTTGTCTTGGAGTGATATACTGGATTTTTGGCCAATGCTTGAGCCGATTGATTATCACAGTATATTGTTATTGGTTTTGACTCATCAAAGTAATCTGTTTTTGACAATAGTCTTCTGAGCCATATAGCCTCACATGCACCTGTAGTGAGTGCTCTATATTCTGCTTCAGTCGAAGACAAAGAAACAGTTGGCTGTTTGTTTGACAACCATGATATAGCACCTTGACCAAGGAAAAATGCATATCCCTGTGTCGATCTCCTGGTCTCATGATCTCCGGCATAGCCACTGTCACAGTATCCATGCAACTGTGGATGACTTCCTCTGTATTCTATCCCAAACTGTCTTGTACCTCTGATGTATCTCAAGACTCTTTTGGCTGCATTCCAGTGAGACTGTTTTGGATTTGCCATAAACTGTGCTAGTGAGCTTACTGCATAACAAATATCTAGCCATGTAAATGTCAGATATATAAGAGATCCAATGAGTTGCCTGTAGTATCTGTCATTGACTGTAGGCTTTTCTGAATCTTTAGTAAGTTTCAAACTCTGTTCCATGGGAGTGGCTGCAATCTTGCAATCTGCCATATGAAACTTCTTCAGGAGACTATCAACATATTTGAGCTGACTCATGAATGTGCTATCTGAATCTCTCCAGAACTCAATTCCAAGACAATAGTGCATAAGTCCAAGATCTTTCAAGTCGAACTCTGCAAATAAGTCTTGTTTTAGTTTTCTGATGAAGCTATCCTTGCTTCCTGTCACAATCAGATCATCTACATACAAAAGTGCAATAGTAATGTCATCCCCTTGAACTTTGTAGTAGAGAGTATGTGGACTTCATGTATCCGAGATCAACAAAATACTTGTCAATTCTGCTGTACCAACTTCTGGGTGCTTGCTTTAAGCCATAGAGACTTTTCTTTAGATGGCAAACCTTGTTCTCCTTTCCTGGCTCACCATAACCGGCTGGTTGTTGCATGTAGACTTCCTCGTCTAGATAACCATTGAGAAATGCATTCTTGACATCGAGCTGATACACATTCCATTTACTGAGTATCGCTAGTGATATCAAGAAACGTATGGAATCCATCTTTGCTACTGGAGCATAAGTCTCATCATAATCTTGGCCATATTGTTGTGCAAATCCTTTTGCAACTAATCTGGCTTTGTATCTCTGAATACTGCCATCTGGATTGTACTTCACTTTGTATACCCATTTGTTGGCTATGGCCTTCTTTCCTGGTGAAAGGTCGCATAATTCCCAAGTGTTATTTTTATACAAAGCATCCATTTCTTCATTCATAGCAGTTTGCCATTTTGGCTTATCTACTGCGTCTTCGAAGTACACTGGCTCTTCTATACCCATGATGGTAGTCATAAGAGCATAGTTGGTGGTCTCCACCTGAATTGCTTTGCCTTTCTGAGCATATGTCAATCTGGCTGGTGGTCTGCTTTCCCTAGTAGACCGTCTGAGCTGCTGTGGCGCTGCTTGGGGTGTTGCTGGCAATTCTTGCTCTTCTTCATCAACCTGTTCTGTAGATGACTGTGAAGTCGATGCTTCTATCTCCTGTGTAGGTGAGGTTTTCCATTCTGATTCCTCATCAAAGATTACATCTCTGGAGATAATGACTTTGCAGTTGATGGGATCATACAATTTGTATGCTTTGCCTTCTTCACTGTAGCCAACCATGATGCATTTGCGTGACTTTGCATCCAATTTCCTGCGATGATCATCATGTATGTGGGCATATGCTATGCAACCAAATATGCGGAGATGCCCAATGCGTGGCTTGTGTCCAGTGAATGCTTCATAAGGAGTCATACCTTGTATCGGTTCGGTAGGAAGCCGATTAAGCAAGTAGTTAGCTGTAGCTATTGCTTCTGCCCAATACTGATTCGGAAGATGCTTTTCACTAAGCATTGCTCTAGCACTGTTTGCTAAAGTCCCATTCTTCCTTTCAGCTCTTGCATTTTGCTGAGGAGTATATGCACATGTGAATTGTCTAGGAATGCCGTGATTTTTGCAAAAGTTCATGAATGCTGAAGACATGTATTCACCTCCTCTGTTTGATCTCATGACCTTGATCTTTCTGCCTGTTTGGTTTTCTACCATGGCTTTGAATTCTTGAAATCTGGCAAACACTTCAGATTTCTCTTTCAGAAAGTAGACCCAACAATATCTGCTGTAGTCGTCGATGAAGGTCAAGTAATAAAGTGAACCATTAATGCTGCGGGTCTGGGCATAACCCCATACATCTGTATGAATCAAATCAAGAATACCTCGTGCACGAGAGGTACTTTTGACAAAGTTGGTTCGCTTTTGTTTGCCGAAGCAGCATGCTTCACAAACCTTTCCAAGAAACTGTAGCTTCGGAATCCCAATTGCCATATTCTGATTCGTGAGATCTAACAAGTACTTGAAGTTGACATGACCATATCTCTTGTGCCATTTTGCAGATAGTGGCATCTGTTGCATTTGAGCTGACATGGCATGCTTATCTGGTACTGTAGCTAGCATCCTGTATAAGCATCCTTCCTTGACACCTTTTGCTACTAGCTGACCTCTTTTGGATTTGTCTCTCATAGTGCATTCATCATCGTCGAAGATGACTTTGTAGTTGTGTTCCGTCATTTGACCTACTGACAAAAGGTTCTTGCTAAGCTTCGGAACATAGAGCACATCTTTGACTAATCCTTTTGTACCAGTGAAATTTTTCATAGGGATAACACCTGTCCCTTGAACCGGATTCAGTGTATTGTCTGCTGTGTAGATGACATTCTTTTGACCTTCTAATGGCTTCATTTCTGTGAACCATTCCTGGTGATTTGTCATATGAGATGATGCACCGCTGTCGACGTACCAAGGATCCTGTTCCACTTGGTCGACTTGATAGCTGAAATCCTCTTTGGGATTGAAATCAGTGTTGTCTAGGTGCATTGTATCAGTCTGATGCAATTGCTCACTTGCAAGAAACATATTTCCATGTTCATTTGCAAAATGACTGTGACTAGAATGTCCACCACGATGATTTCCTCTTCCTCGAGAATTCCCTCGATTACTGCTGGATTGACCGCCTTGGTCATACTGCTTCTTGCGGCAATCTCTTTCATAGTGTCCAAACTTGTGACAGTAGTTGCACTGGATGTTGGTGGATGCAGTCCCTCGTCCTTGGAATCTTCCTCGGTTGGAATGATTTCCTCTTTGCTGATTTTGATGTTGCTGAGGATGATGCTGATGCTGATGCTGATTCTGACTTTGATTTTGTTGATGATGACCACTTTTCTGATATGATCTACCTCTGTTTCTGCCTTTGCCTCTGCTTCTGTCTGAAGCTGTGAATGCCTGATCATTAGAATGACCTTTACGTGCTTGAATGGTCTGAGTCCTGAGTTCTTCACCAAGTAGAACTGACTGAAGTTCTTCCTGTGTTGGAATTTGCCATTGGATGGCAATACTCTGGACTAGATTCTCATATCCTTCTCCTAGTCCATTCAGGATTACTTGAACCATTTCTGCGGGATTCATAGTCTCTCCTGCTGCTGCAAGTTGATTGTTGTAGTCTTTGATGTGGAGTACATAAGCATGACCGGTTTCACTGTTGTTGCGGAAACTCTGGTTGATCTGGTTTCTCAGGGTGAGAATCCTGGATGTGTTCTTGGACTCATAGAGAGCTGCGAACATATCCCATGCTTCTTTTGATGTCTTGGCTGTGTTGAGCTGTCATAGCATGACATCTTGCACATTCTGCTTGATCAGGTGATAGGCATACTTGTCTTTCTTATCCCATTCTACTTGAGCTCGGGCAATGGCAGGATCTGCTACTGGTGCGGAAACTGTTTGTGTAGATGTAGATCCCGATGTAGATCCCGTTGCTGGTACTGTGACAACAGATGGAGTAGAGCTACTGGTGGCTAGATCGGCCAATGGTCTAGGTATAGATCCATCGACATACTCCCATTTGTCCTGAAGCAAAAGAATGGTCTCCATTCGGTATTTCCATGTACCGTAATTGGAGTTGTCTAACTTAGCAGATGCCTCCAGATTGAGGTTGCTAGTCCAAACAATGTACTCAAAAAGTGTCCTGGAAAACTCTGTATGAATCAACTGCAAATACACTGAAGATGCCAAGTGAAATCTCTGTACCGTCGATGAATATAGAACTGCAGTATATAAGATCTGATCTGTGTTACAAGGCTTGTGGCAATGATGCCGAGAATAGCCAAGAGGCTTTACAAGGCTAAAAAATGATGTGCACGATGCCGTGAGATAGCCAAATAGGCTTTACAATGGTGGCATGTGTGTGTGAAATCAAATGATATCTGCCCACTGAATCAATCTGCAATGCCTCTGAACTCTGAAGTCTGCTCACTGAACTGATGAACGTAAGGTTTCAGGTAATGTAATGATGTGAAATCGGATGTGAGCGTATGGACTGACTCCGAGTAGGTACTAGTTGGGAATTCCGGGCATGGCTTAGATTGGCAACTTAGGGAATTCAAAGCGTCCCCTCTATGGCGATCTAGTCTCCTCTGATCTAAATCTAAACCAACCGTCGATCGATGAAAGAGCAACAAATAATTCCTTTTCTTTTGTTCTTTTTATGTGCTGGGTCAGATGTGTCGATGTAGAGGCAAATGTGCATGAAGGAAGTGGTTTTGTCGGCGAGGCTCAAATGTGAGTGTAACTTGCACTAAAGTGTGCATGTGATGTGACGAGCGCATAGAGCACAAAAAAACGAGTGACTTTCCTTTTTGGAGCACCCTCAAATTCTTCCTGGATCAAGAGATATGACTTGATCTAGGTGGAGGGGCAAAAGGAGTGCAAATGGTGCTCAATGATGATGTGTCACTGTGAGTCACATGCAGTGATGATGTGGCACTGTGCTTAGCAAGAGGTGTGCCAGTGAAGCTATGTGCTGAGGTGGCAGGAGTGTGCACATGCAGTGTGTGCATAGTGTGCCTGGCAAGAGACTGTGCCTGCAGAAGGTCAGTGTTGAGGTGGCACTGCTGATGTGGCAGAGGTGACATGGCAATGATGATGTGGCCTGGTGATGTGGCCTGATGACATGGCCTGGTGACGTGGCCTGGTGACGTGGCCTGATGACGTGGCCTGATGATGTGGCCTGATGATGTGGCCTGATGACGTGGCTACCGGTGTTGACGTGGGATGATGTGGCAATGGTGACGTGTCAGCTGACATGGTGCGAGTGACATGGCACTGTGGATAAGGTTGCCACGTGTCAGATTTATGAGGCGCTTATCTGCCACATGGCAGATAAGACGACGTGGCAAACTGATGACGTGGCAATTGTGGCTAAGGCTATCTGCAACGTGTCGCTATGTCTCTTCACAGAATCTTTTGAAGATTTTGACGAAATCTTCGGGATTCCGTCGTCTTCTCCGTCGATGGAGGCGGCCGTCGAGCCCGTTGGCTGTGTGCTGCGTTGAAGCGAATTGGAGGAGCCGCCGTCGAGGGAGCTCCGCCTATGGACCGCTCTGCAGTTGGTTATGGAGCTGGCTCATGAGGCGTGGGAGCTCTTGGAGATCCGATCGATGGAGGCGGCCGCTTAGAGTTGTTGCGAGAGCTTGGAGGTCGTCGTTGATGGAGAGGCTTCTGTAGTTAGCCGTTTGGACTTTGGAGCGGGCTGCCACGCGTCGGTGGTGAGTTAGCTTCGAAGCTACTCAGGTCGTGGGAGTTGCTCAGCTCCTGGGCATTGGAGGCTGTGGAGAGTCGTTGAGTATAGCCGGTCGGCTGGAGTAGCTGAAGCACTAGAGATGGTGGCCTTAGGAGTAGTCGATGGAGCAGGGACCTCCGATTGCTTTGGCCGTTGGTGAAGCTTCCGTTGATGGCGGCTGGAGCTTTCGTTGGAGAAAACTGAAGAAGGTCGACTGGCTGTAGAAGGAGCCGCTACTCGGTTGAGAGGCTTGGAGAGGCTTTGGTGCAATGAGCTATTTGTTGGAGCTGCCTTAACTGTGCTTGCAAGGATGGAGCAGCCCGACGCTATTGCTGAAGTTGATGGAGAGTGCTAGATGGAGGCAGCCGCTGCTTCTACGATTATATGTTGGTTGTTGTGGCCAGTGGAGTTGCCAAGAGCTGAGTCGCTTGCTGGAGTGTAGGCTTGTTGTAGAGGCATCGTAGGATATCTTTAGAGTCACCATAGGACTGGAAGAAGTGTTGCCTCGGCTAGCTGTAGATAGAGTAGGCTATAGAGACGCAGGCGGTTGAGGTCTTAAGCCTCGCTTTGTGCTTGCGGAGCACTCAGGTAGAATAGAGTAGAATACGAACTCAATCTCGCTCTCAATACTAGCAGATATCTTTGAGATGAAAGCTCTTCACCCTTGCAATGAAACTCTTTCAAAAAACTCTCAATGAAACCTCTTCTCTCACAAGAAGCAATGAACCACATGAATAGTTCAGAGAATCTCTCTCAATGAAGAACTCTCAAAATGGAGTTGAATGGATGGAAATTTTCTTTCAAAGAATGGATGAAGATTTCTCACCACCGGAAGTGGACTCTCACAAAGAACACTCGAAAAACTCTCAATCTCACAATCTCTCTCACACTCTCAAGAATCACAATGCCTCAACGGAAGGCAAGGAAGCTCTGATACCATGACAAAATATGAAGAGGGGAGAGGAGAAGAGTGGAGATGAGGAGAGAGGGCACAGCTAGAGAGCACACCACAAATGACTAACTGTACACAAGATTTAGTTGAAAAAATAGAATATATACAAACCCTTTTAGGGTTAGGGTTAGGGAATCTAACCCTTTCCTTTATAGCACTCTATAAGGTTAGTGCTATGCACATATGATCACGTGATGGTGCTATGCACACATGATCACATGATGTTGAGCGTGAACTCTCAACAGATGTGCATATCACTACCGAAAAAACGTTGTATAATGCGTAATCGACCATGCAGAGCATATCCGATAGTGACAATAATTTGCACGCATCTCAACCTAGTTGAAACAGACTTGCGTGCAAACTAGAGCCCCCATCCGATAAGTACTTGTTTGATTAACACACCTAGGACCGTGTTTTTTCATGGTTGTGCATGACACTAAGGCAAAAACGGTGTTTTATGATTGATCGAAAATGCAAAGCATATCTGATGGGCACAATACTTTGCACACACCTTCAACTAGGTGGAATTGAATTACATGCAAAGTGGCACGCCCATCCCATAAGTGCTTGATCAGAGAACATACCTAGCAGCATGTTTTTTTACAGATGTGCATGACACTAGAGCAAAACTATTATTTAATGCTCGATCGACCATGCAAAGGATATTCGATGGGCACAACACTTTTCCTATGCCTCAACCTAGGTGGTATTGAAATGTTCTCAAAGAGGCACACCCATCCGATAAGTACTTGGTCAGATAACACACCTAAGGGCGTGTTTTTTTGCGGATGTGCATATCACTAGGGGAAAAACGATGTATAATGCGTGATCAGCCATGCAAAGCATATTCAATGGTCACAATACTTTTCACGCATCTCAAACTAGTTGAAAGATACTTTTGTGCAAAG
This sequence comes from Dipteris shenzhenensis, assembly GCF_047967505.1. Lineage (NCBI taxonomy): Eukaryota > Viridiplantae > Streptophyta > Polypodiopsida > Gleicheniales > Dipteridaceae > Dipteris > Dipteris shenzhenensis. Next base: position 461,305 of record NC_141604.1, read on the forward strand.
TGAAGCCCCATCTGATAAGTACTTGTTTGAATAACACACCTAGGACCGTGTTTTTTTATGGTTGTGCATTACACTAAGGCAAAAACGGTGTTTTATGCTTGATCCACATTGCAAAGCATATCTGATGGGCACAATACTTTGCACACACCTTCAACTAGGTGGAATTGAATTACATGCAAAGTGGCATTCCCATCGCATAAGTACTTGATCGGATAAGACACCTAGCAGTGTGTTTTTTTACGAATGTGCATGACACTAAGGCAAAAATGGTATTTAATGCTCGATCGACCATGCAAAGCATATCCGATGGGCACAATACTTTTCCTATGCCTTAACCTAGGTGGCATTGAAATGTTCTCAAAGAGGCACACCCATCCGATAAGTACTTGGTCAGCTAACATACCTAAGGGCGTGTTTTTTTCCGGATATGCATATCACTACGGGAAAAACGTTGTATAATGCGTGATCGACCATGCAAAGCATATCCGATGGTGATAATACTTTGCACGCATCTCAACCTAGTTGAAACAGACTTGCGTGCAAAGTGGAGCCCCCATCCGCTAAGTACTTGTTTGAATAACACACCTAGGACCGTGTTTTTTTATGGTTGTGCATGACACTAAGGCAAAAACGGTGTTTTATGCTTGATTGACAATGCAAAGCATATCCGATGGGCAAAATACTTTGCACACACCTTCAACTAGGTGGAATTTGACTTACATGCAAAGTGGCATTCCCATCCCATAAGTACTTAATCGGATAACGTACCTAGCAGCGTGTTTTTTTACTTATGTACATGACACTAGAGCAAAAATAGTATTTAATGCTCGATCGACCATGCAAAGGATATCCGATGGGCACAACACTTTTCCTACACCTCAACCTAGGTGGTATTGAAATGTTCTCAAAGAGGCACACCCATCCGATAAGTACCTGGTCAGATAACACACCTAAGGGTGTGTTTTTTTGCGGATGTGCATATCACTAGGGGAAAAACGGTGTATAATGCGTGATCAGCCATGCAAAGCATATCCGATGGTGACAATACTTTGCAAGCATCTCAACCTAGTTGAAACAGACTTGCGTGCAAAGTGGAGCCCCCATCCGATAAGTACTTGTTTGATTAACACACCTAGGATGGTGTTTTTTTATGGTTGTGCATGACACTAAGTCAAAAACGGTGTTTTATGCTTGATCGACAATGCAAAGCATATCCGATGGGCACAATACTTTGCACACACCTTCAACTAGGTGGAATTGAATTACATGCAAAGTGGCATTCCCATCGCATAAGTACTTGTTCGGATAACACACCTAGCAGTGTGTTTTTTTACGGATGTGCATGACACTAAGGCAAAAATGGTATTTAATGCTCAATCGACCATGCAAAGCATATCCGATGGGCACAATACTTTTCCTATGCCTTAACCTAGGTGGTGTTGAAATGTTCTCAAATGGGCACACCCATCGGATAAGTACTTGGTCAAATAACATACCTAAGGGGAAAAACGGTGTATAATGCATGATCGGCCATGCTTCTACTATTTCCAGCATGCCATCGAAGCTTCTTTCACAGGAGCGCACGGCTAGGAGGCAGCACCATCTATTGCAAAGCATATCTGATGGTGACAATAATTTGCATGCATCTCAACCTAGTTGAAATAGACTTGTGTGCAAAGTGGATCCCCCATCCGATAAGTACTTGTTTGATTAACACACCTAGGACCGTGTTTTTTTATGGTTGTGCATGACACTAAGACAAAAACGGTGTTTTATGATTGATCGACAATGCAAAGCATATCTGATGGGCACAATACTTTGCACACACCTTCAAAGAGGTGGAAGTGAATTATATGCAAAGTGGAATTCCCATCGCATAAGTACTTGTTCGGATAACACACCTAGCAGTGTGTTTTTTACGGATGTGCATGACACTAAGGCAAAAATGGTATTTAATGCTCAATCGACCATGCAAAGCATATCCGATGGGCACAATACTTTTCCTACGCCTTAACCTAGGTGGTATTGAAATGTTATCAAAGGGGAACACCCATTGGATAAGTACTTGGTCAAATAACATACCTAAGGGCGTGTTTCTTTGCGGATGTACATATCACTACAGGAAAAACGTTGTATATTGCGTCATCAACCATGCAAAGCATATTCGATGGTGACAATACTTTGCACGCACCTCAACCTAGTTGAAAAGGACTTGCATAGAAAGTGGTGCCCCCATCCGATAAGTACTTGTTTGAATAACACACCTAGGACCGTGTTTTTTTATGGTTGTGCATGACACAAATGCAAAAACGGTGTTTTATGCTTGATCGACAATGCAAGCATATCTGATGGGCACAATACTTTGCACACACCTTCAACTAGGAGGAATTGACTTACATGCAAAGTGGCATTCCCACCGCATAAGTACTTGATCGGATAACACACCTAGCAGCGTGTTTTTTTACGGATGTGCATGACACTAAGGCAAAAATGGTATTTAATGCTCGATCGACCATACAAAGCATATCCGATGGGCACAATACTTTTCCTATGCCTTAACCTAGGTGGTATTTAAATGTTCCAAAAGAGGCACACCCATCCCATAAGTACTTGGTCAGATAACATACGTAAGGGCGTGTTTTTTTGCGGATGTGCATATCACTACCGGAAAAACATTGTATAATGCGTGATCGACCATGCAAAGCATATCCGATGGTGACAATACTTTGCACTCATCTCAACCTAGTGGAAACAGACTTGCGTGCAAAGTGGAGCCCCCATCCGATAAGTACTTGTTTGAATAACACACCTAGGACCGTGCTTTTTTATGGTTGTGCATGACACTAAGGCAAAAACGGTGTTTTATGCTTGATCGACAATGCAAAGCATATCTGATGGGCACAATACTTTTCACACACCTTCAATTAGGTGGAATTGAGTTACATGAAAAGTGGCACACCCATCCCATAAGTGATTGATCGGATAACATACCTAGCAACGTGTTTTTTTACAGATGTGCATGACACTAAGGCAAAAATGGTATTTAATGCTCGATCGACGATGCAAAGGATATCCGATGGGCACAAAAATTTTCTTATGCCTCAACCTAGGTGGTATTGAAATGTTATCAAAGAGGCACACACATCCGATAAGTACTTGGTCAGATAACACACCTAAGGGTGTGTTTTTTTGCGGATGTGCATATCACTAGGGGAAAAACGGTGTATAATGCGTGATCGGCCAAGCAAAGCATATCTGATGGTCACAATACTTTGCACGCACCTCAACCTAGTTGAAAGATACTTGCTTGCAAAGTGGAGCCCCCATCTGATAAGTACTTGTTTGAATAACACACCTAGGACCGTGTTTTTTTATGGTTGTGCATTACGCTAAGGCAAAAACGGTGTTTTATGCTTGATCCACAATGCAAAGCATATTCGATGGGCACAATACTTTGCACACACCTTCAACTAGGTGGAATTGAATTACATGCAAAGTGGCATTCCCATCGCATAAGTACTTGATCGGATAACACACCTAGCAGTGTGTTTTTTTACAGATGTGCATGACACTAAGGCAAAAATGGTATTTAATGCTCGATCGGCCATGCAAAGCATATCCGATGGGCACAATAATTTTCCTATGCATTAACCTAGGTGGTATTGAAATTCTGGCAAAGAGGCACACCCATCCGTAAGTACTTGGTCAGATAACATACCTAAGGTCATGTTTTTTTGCGGATGTGCATATCACTACGGGAAAAACGTTGTATAATGCGTAATCCACCATGCAGAGCGTATCCGATGGTGACAATACTTTGCACGCATCTCAATATAGTTGAAATGGACTTGCGTGCAAAGTGGAGCCCCCATCCGATAAGTACTTGTTTGATTAACACACCTAGGACTGTGTTTTTTCATGGTTGTGCATGACACTAAGGCAAAAACGAAGTTTTATGCTTGATCGACAATGCAAAGCATATCCGATGGGCACAATACTTTGCACACACCTTCAAAGAGGTGGAATTAACTTACATGCAAAGTGGCATTCCCATCGCATAAGTACTTGATCGGATAGTTAACACACCTAGCAGCGTGTTTTTTTATGGATGTGCATGACACTAAGGCAAAAATGGTATTTAATGCTCGATCGACCATGCAAAGCATATCCGATGGGCACAATACTTTTCCTACGCCTTAACCTAGGTGGTATTGAAATTTCTCAAAGAGGCACACCCATCCGATAAGTACTTGGTCAGATAACATACCTAAGGGCATGTTTTTTTGCAGATGTGCATATCACTACGGGAAAAAGATTGTATAATGCATAATCGACCATGCAGAGCATATCCGATGGTGACAATACTTTGCACGCATCTCAATCTAGTTGAAAGACACTGGCGTGCAAAGTGGAGCCCCCATCCGATAAGTACTTGTTTGAATAACACACCTAGGATCGTGTTTTTTTATGGTTGTGCATTACACTATAGGACAATGCAAAGCATATCCGATGGGCATAATACTTTGCACACACTGTAAACAAGGTGGAATTGACTTACATGCAAAGTGGCATGCCCATCCCATAAGTACTTGATCGGAGAACATACCTAGCAGCGTGTTTTTTTACGGATGTGCATGACACCAAGGAAAAAATGGTATTTAATGCTCGATCAACCATGCAAAGCATATCCGATGGGCACAATACTTTTCCTACAACTCAACCTAGGTGGCATTGACGTGTTTTCAGATAGGCACTGTTGACTCTGTGCCAACATGAACTTATGAAGAAAGAGAAGGTGTAACAACTTTGTGATACAACTTTGTGTTACAACTTCTAGATACAACTTTGTGTTACGACTTTGTGTAACAACTTTGTGTTACAACTTCTACATGTAGAGAGAGAATGTATTACAACTTTGTGTAACAACTTTGTGTTACAACTTTGTGTAACAACTTTGTGTAACAACTTTGTGTTACAACTTTGTGATACGACTTTGTGATACGACTTTGTGTTACATGCAGAGAGAGAAGCTCTCCAACTTGTATAAATACCCCATAATGGAATGAAGCCCACACTCTTTGGGGCATTGTGTTGAGTCTACTTTGGTATTCCAAGCATTTGTCTCAAGTGTCCATGCTTCCTTGCACTGCACGTCCAAAAGCATGTCCTAACCTTGCAACTCCTCCTCCCCTCTCCTCCAACCTTCCAACCCATCCTCTCCCTCTCCTTCTCCCTCCTCCTCCTCCCTCCTCCTCCTCCTCCTCCCTCCTCCTCCTCCTCCTCTCTCCTCCTCCTCCCTCCTCCTCCTCCTCCTTCCTCCTCTCTCTTCTTTCCCCCATGCTCTTACACCTTCTTCCTCTCCCACTCCTATGCTTTCCTAAACCCTTTGTTCCTCAACCCTTAAACTCCATGATCTACGAGGGAGACGAGTTCTCCACCATGTACTCTACTCTGAACCTTGGATCCTCCTTTTAACCCTGGACTCCTTCTAAACCTTGGAACCTCCTTCTAAACCCTGGAACTCTTTCTGAACCCTGGAACCTCCTTCTGAACCCTGGAACCTCCTTCTAAACCCTGGAACTCCTTCTAAACCCTGGAACCTCCTTCTAAACCCTGGAACCTCCTTCTAACCCTGGAACCTCCTTCTAACCCTTAAACTCCTCCTAAACCCTACAACCCCCAATGAAGGTGAAAGCCTTCATTACTTCAACAAAGATGATTTACGTTCCTTTTACAAATGCATGCACTTTGTTTGCTTACCACACCTAAGCCTACGTCTCTCACCGGAACATATCAACCCCAAGCATCAACCTTGGGTAACTACCTTAAGAAATTTTCTTATTTTCTTAAATAGAAGCCACATGATATACAATGAGGCTAGGTAGTGGACACGAATGCGTAGAGCTTGCAATTTCGATCATTTAATCTTTTTTCAGAAAAGCAAACCGAGCTCTCCATAAAGAGTTATGGCTCGGGAAGAGTTTAGGGTTAAACCCTAAACCTAAACCCTAAACCTAAAATCAAATCCTATAAAAACCTACTCCACCCCCTCATTCTTCATCTTTCACTTTTTGCTCCATTCTCTTCTTCATTCCGAGCCCCACGCAAGACACTCCTCCCTATTCCCAACCAAGGCCAACCATTTCTAAAATACCTGGAACACATCACTCTTTCGAGCTATAGAATAAGCCCACACTTTCCTAGTTGCATCATCAATGAATGTCACATAGTATTCAGCCCCGCCTAATGACTCTATAGGCATAGGACCACATATGTCTAAATGCACCAAATCAAGCTTTTCAAACTCTTTATTTCCCCTTCTTTTATGGTCTGATTTAGTCTGCTTCCCCTAGAGACAGTGCTCACAAAATTCAAAATCAGAGAAACTCAAATGCGGTACATAACCCAAATGGCATAAGAGTTTCATTCCATTCTGGCTCATGTGCCCCAGCCTGCAATGCCACAAAGAAGTACTTGGCTGCTCGGTTATTACAACAATATGATCAAACACCCCTGATACATGTAAGGGATACAAAGTCCCACACTTGGAACCCCTGGCCAAAAGCATAGAGCCCTTCTGAATTTTCCAACTCTGAAAGCCAAAAGTGGTGTGAAAACCAGCATCATCTAGCTGACCCTCTGAAATAAGACTCTCCAACTCTATACCGAGTTGATCTCCTGTATCAACATCGAACTCTAGCATCGTACGTTCACCTAAAAGTACTTGATCATCTTCTTCAATAAAGTGTGGTGATTCTTGATTATCGTTGTCTTCTTCCTCAATATTGTGATCTCCATCTTCCTCCCGTGCGATGTCATTATGCGCATCTTCCTCTTGGCTCATATTGTGATCTTCATCTTCTTCGCTAGATTCATCTGGATCAATTGGATCCGGCATTGGTAGTGGCATCTCCATATCCGCATCTCTATCTTCAAAAATTTGCTTACTTCATGGTGCAACTTGGAACATGTACCACCATCTTGGATCAAAACGATCCGGATGAAAAACCACCTATATTGAAGATGGGTGCCAAATGTCGTCAATTATATATATGAAATTATCCTTAAGTACATGTATCAATGGATCTTTAAAAATGAAAGCTTCGATTAATTAAATCATTAGTATGCTCCTACTCACAGTGCTCGGGAAGAACAAAAGTATCACTTTCATTGGTCCAATGTTTGGTGGAGTCTATTGCAAAGAAATCGCTACTATCTTTTCTCACTGTCGCATGGGGACCGGTGTAAATAGTTCTAAACCATTTTACATCAAGAATGAAAATACTAAGTCGTCTGAAATCAACTTCATAGATTTTGCATATGGTTCCACAATAATCCAACTGTGAGGAGAGAAGATTTGTATCCAAAGCACTTGCTCGTCTATCTTGTGTGAAGATAGCCATGACTCCACAATCATACGTGACTCTCTTTGAATCGATGCGTTCCACGTGAAAATGCCATCCATATGACCATAATGCACTGTACTTTTTGTACTGTAAAAGAGCATCATTAAAACAATGAAGATGCATCTATTTTATAGCATATATTGCCACAAATAATTACTTAATTACGTCAAGAGGTAAGAAACTTACATGCATCATACATCCAGATGATAACTCTCGCTCGCGCTCGTTTATTGTCTCTCCATCGCATTTGGCTTTACGTAGAGCGAGTTGTAGCCAATCAAGTGACATTGTAGTGGGGAGAAGAGACAGATCCCGTGGATATGGTTGAAATCTCGTTGCGATTGCATGTACATTACTCTGAATCTCGTCCTTGCATTTATTCTTTCTGCTTTGGCCACTTCATATCTCTCAATCCACTTTTGCATCTCCTTGCTATTGAGGATACAAAACTTATTGAATTTCTCCATTTTCTCTTAGCTCATCTTTCTTTCAATCCCTTTTCCTTGGGGAACCTCGCCAACAATGCGATCATCATCCTTGTTATGCCAAGCTTGTGGCATATCGGGATCCGTGGATGCAAGAAACTCCATGATATATACTAATGACTCTTGCACAAGCCATCCCTCTGCCATGCTTGCTTCTGGTCTTGCTCTTTGTCTTACAATTCCCTTCAAAGTTTTCATAAACCGCTCGAGAAAAAACATCCACTGACTATGAACGGTACCTGCAATAGCCTCCTCTCTTTCAATCTCTTTTTCTCTCTTTTTCTTTTATGCTTAAGCACACTCTCTTTTTCTTTTATGCTTATATGCTCATGCATAAGCATAAGCATATGCTTTGTTTCCTTTCCCTCTTCTTCCTCTTATGCATAAGCATAAGCATATGTCTCCTTCTCTTATGCTCATGCATAAGCATAAGCATGAGCATATGTCTCCTTCTCTTATGCTCATGCACTCGGGGGGGTCACTATGTATAAACCCTCTATATCACGTGCGTTCAAGGCCTATATTTAAAGTCCCTTATCTGTAAAAAATTTCATTAATAAAATGTACCCCTTTTCTATACAAATCTGTAAATTTTTTCCAAAACTATTTTAAATAGTCCCTTATGTATATTTATTTCTGTAAATTTTAGAAATAAAAAAAATCCTTCTGTTGAACTCACGTGATAGGGTTACATATGATGAGTGACCCCCCCGAGCTCATGCATAAGCATAAGCATGAGCATATGTCTCCTTCTCTTATGCTTATGCTTATGCATGAGCATATGTCTCCCTCTTTCAATCTCTTTTCCACTTTTCCTCTCTCTTTCCCCCCCTCTTTCCCCTCTTTCAATCTCTTTTTCTCTCTTTCTCTTTTATGCTTAAGCTTTCTCTCTTTTTCTTTTATGCTTATATATGCTCATGCATAAATGCTCATGCATAAGCATAAGCATATGCTTTGTTTCCTTTCCCTCTTCTTCCTCTTATGCATAAGCATAAGCATATGTCTCCTTCTCTTATGCTCATGCATAAGCATAAGCATGAGCATATGTCTCCTTCTCTTATGCTCATGCACAAGCATAAGAATAAGCATGAGCATTTCTCTTCCTTCTCTTATGCTTATGCTTATGCATGAGCATATGTCTCCCTCTTTCAATCTCTTTTCCACCTTTCCTCTCTCTTTCCCCCCTTTTTCCCCTCTTTCAATCTCTTTTTATCTTTTATGCTTAAGCTTTCTCTCTTTTTCTTTTATGCTTATATATGCTCATGCATAAGCATGAGCATATGCAATCTATACTTTTGCACCAACATGCAAGAATTTGAAATAATCCTATATTAGAAATTCTAGCTATACCTAAGTTATTTGTTAATTTAATTATTTTTAATATTTTTCCTTGACGTGATAAATTTATAAATCCATGAAAGGCTCGACTTAAACATTTCATGAAAATAACATTGTCACTCGCAATATGCACAAAATTTTTAAAACTTTTAATAAATAGAAAAAAGACATGATGCCATAAGACCCAAGTTTTGTATTGACCCAAAGAATTATAATAGCAATTATAGCTATCATTTTATGATTACATTGAGAGACGTTGCTCTCAACTAGAGTCTTTATATCCAAAATGATATAGATTGAACATATGTTTACAATTTAAATTGTTGCTCTTAAAGAGCCTCAATTCGTGCCATCTGCATAATTTGACTCCCCATTGTCTTATTGCTCAATGTCACGACAGTCCCTTGCCAGGTGCCATCTGCATTAACTCCCACTTGTCTTGCCAAGCCTTGCCCCTTGGGTGCATTGACTCCCCATTGTCTTATTGCTCAATGTGACAGTCCCTTGCCAGGTGCCATCTACATTAACTCCCTATTGTCTTGCCAAGCCTTGACCCTTGGGTGACATCTAGTGCATATTTTGACTCTCATTTGACATAGGAGGTGATGACTCTGATTATAATTGTCTTGAATTGGCTTCTTGCCTAGTACCCAAATAAAATCCTTCAATGGACTTCAATACAAAGCTTTAATCATGGACATTCTTCATTTGCGCTGTCTCCTTCTACTTCCTCCATGGCGAGCATCCTTAAAAATTTGTGTATATGCAAAATACTTTGTTGTGGTATTATTATTTTTCCTTCTACCTCATACCCATGCGCTTCTTTGATTTCTTTGCCCTTGAATGCCAAGACACTATGATTGTCTCCGTCGAAACTTGAGAGAGCGCTTCATCATTTGGGACCCACTCCTTCATTATACAATTAGTATACAATGTGTTGTTATCCATATTCTCCTTCCTGCCCTTTGGCTCATACCATACCACTGTAAATGTTGTAGCTCTCCCTTGGTCATCTCTTTGCACATCAACTACTTTTGCAACCCAAAACTTCACATTCTCATATTCATCATCCGATGGCCGAACCACAACAAAACAATCGACCTCTATATCTACTTGTGGCATAAACTCTCTCTTCTTCGGTCCAAAATATGGACGTGGGAGTAATGATACAAATTCATTTTCAAAGACTGGAGTTGGGCGCAAATCGTTATGAACATTTGGCCAAAACATATTGCATTCTTCCTTGACATCCTTTGAGCCTCGCAGTCTCTCAAGGTCCTTTATTAAATTTCATGTCTTGTTAATTACAATGATAGTGTGTTCTCTCCAAGTGGGCTTCGAATCAGGATATCTCCGGAGCATTTCCTCTTTGTATGTAATAAATGCTTTTAATCCTTCTATTTCACAGTTAGACCTCTCATTGAATTCTTGTATAGGAGCCCATATTGGATACCTTTCCTTGCTGGGAATTGAAGTTAAGAGACTGTAAGGTTCTTCAGGTTCCCATTTTGTATCATGAGAATACTGTTGCCATTGCATTATGGGTTTTTCATCTTTAAAAAAAAAACGAAAGTAGTGTGGATTGGTATGACCTGTCAATGCATCACCACCCGTTGGTATGAAAGGTAGAATGAAGCTCTTCCAATCATACATTCTTTCGAGCCTCTCACATACTGTACTTTCCTTACGACCACCAACTTGCCTGCCACATCTTCTTACCAAGTCATCTATTGTCTCCACATCCTTGCATTTAAGCTCCCTTGAGATTGTGCTAAAAACCTGATCGATATCCTCATGTGTATGCCCAACATACAAAAATCCACATTCGACCTCATTGAAGATTCGATGAGCAACTAGCGTGGAGAATAATGCAAACATGAGTACATTCTTATTTTCTTGCCAGCAATTATCAGCTTGTATTCTAAAATTCGGTGGTAGGCGACCTTTTTCTGCATGTACATTGCGAATTGCCTTCATAATAGATGTTACAACTTGATTGCTATCATGTAGATGCAAGGAATCAATCCATATATCTGCAAAGAACTTAATTCCATGCACTAACACTCCACATAGATGTGTCTTTAGAAAGTGCTTTCCTTGTAATCTCGGGGGGGTCACTATGTATAAACCCTCTATATCACGTGCGTTCAAGGCCTATATTTAAAATCCCTTATCTGTAAAAGATTTTGTTAATAAAATGTACCCCTTTTCTATACAAATCTGTAAATTTTTCCCAAAACTATTTTAAATAGTCCCTTATGTATATTTATTTCTGTAAATTTTAGAAATAAAAAATATCCTTCTGTTGAACTCATGTGATAGGGTTACATATGATGAGTGACCCCCCCGAGCTTGTAATTTAGGTGGAGTGGCAACAAAACGAGGCAATGTTGTTGTATTCTGATCCATGCCATCTACAATAAGGCACATGTAGTCATCGGGATGCGAAATAGCTTGCTCCTTCCAAAATGCATATTTTTGTCTGGAATGTCGAATAAGGTCATGATGAGATTTTTGGTTTTTTTTGTATAATTCCCTTTGATTTGGACATGTCGCACTCTCAATCGCTCGCTTTAAATCATCACAGACATTGCACTTTGACATTTTTTGCCTCCTTGTTATTTTAACATATCCAAAGTTCTTCTTCCAAAGAGCATACAAAGTATGAGAAGAAGCTACGGCATCCCCTCTTTGCCTTTGCTTTTCTGCAATAGAGTCAAATACTTCGAGCTTTGTCAAGCCCATTGGAAGGTGCATTTCAGTGATCGCGTCACCATTAGGGAGTTTGGTAGATATATGGGGTTGAGGTAAAGCATTTTCATGTATGAAGTCTTGAAAAATTGATGCTGCCCTGATAGTTGAGATTCTTGATTTGGACCTTCCTCTATTACCGTGAATGCTAAATTTGTTGCCGCCCTTTGCCTTGGTGACTAAATCCCAATATGTACCATGGGATAATCCAGTAATATTGCGATATGCCTTATTGCAAATCTTTTTTCTATTTACGAGAGGTTTTACCTTTTGTCTTGAACTTAGCCTTTTATTGCCATTCTGAAGAAAGCAAGAGAGACTTGTGAGAAGGTATTCATTTCTTTTGCTTCCTCTTCTTTGCCACATGTGTCCTCTACATTCCCTGATGTCTGCAAGATCAATGAAGCGCATACATCTTCGCTTGCAACATAGATATCCCAATGCATTTAACATGTTCTCCTCCTTCATTACTCTCTTCCTCTTTGGTTGCTTTTGTAGATCTGCCTGGATTCGCTTTCTCTTCATGCATATGTATGACCGTTTTCGTTCCTCGTGCACGTTGTTATCTGTATTTATGCACTTCTTCTCCTCACATTTGTTTGTAACCAAGCATCCATGATTGGTCATTGCATCCTTGGCCATATCACAATCAAAGTTAAATATTGAATAATCCTCTGTTGATCTCATCCTCGTTTTTAACATACTCTTAGGACCATTCAATGAATTCAATATTCTATGAGAGTATTGAGAACCTTGAAACTCTTCCACTCCTGAGAGAACATCAATCATTGGGACATCTTGCATGGCTTTCACAAATCCACAAGCTTGATTGACACCAGGTTTGTTAATATGCATGAACTCATCCACACTTGACAAGACATCGCTATTGAAACCTTTGCCCTTCTCACTGTGCAAGAATTCATCCACCCCAGATAAGGCTTCGCTTCTAAATTCATTTTGTTTCTCGGAACCAATGAACTCATCCACTCTAGATAAGATGTCACTTCTATAATTGAGTACATTGAAATCATCCACATTTGAAGTGATAGAGCCTGGCACATGGGCACGCTTTTTAGGTCCTTTGATATTGTAGTATACCTTGTCTTTATCATTGAAAACCATGTGCCTCTTTCTCATGTTTAAAAATTGCATGCTCCATCTCATATTCTTGCCTACCTCATAGTAGGGATCACATAAGGATGTTATGTTATCAACCATACCATCATCAGTGACTTTTAGAATCCTCATTTGTGCAAATGACCATTGCTCCACTTGTTCAAATCCCAATACTTCACCTTCTGCTATAGTCTTATTTGCAAATGATCTCATTTATAAAATGTCCCCTATAGTAAAATCCAAGGTGGTGCACTTTGTATTCTTGATAATGTCTGTTGCATAAGTCTCATCTTTGTCCCATGCTATAAATGATTTGTTGGATGTATTGTAGGGCATAACATCTCCAAGTGTTTCCATATCTCCACATTTATACTTTAGCTCAACATGTGCGCTAAGAATATTTGATACAGTAACTGCCAGGGTTCAAAAGGAGGTTCCAGGGTTCAGAAAGAGTTCCAGGATTCAGAAGAAGATTCCAGGGTTCAGAAAGAGTTCCAGGGTTCAGAAGGAGGTTCCAGGGTTCAAAAAGAGTTCCAGGGTTTAGAAGGAGGTTCCAAGGTTTAGAAGGAGTCCAGGGTTAGAAGGAGGATCCAAGGTTCAGAGTAGAGTACATGGTGGAGAACTCATCTCCCTCGTAGATCATGGAGTTTAAGGGTTGAGGAACAAAGGGTTTAGGAAAGCATAGGAGTGGGAGAGGAAGAAGGTGTAAAAGCATGGGGGAAAGAAGAGAGAGGAGGAAGGAGGAGGAGGGAGGAGGAGGAGAGAGGAGGAGGAGGAGGAGGGAGAAGGAGGAGGAGGAGGGAGGAGGAGGAGGGAGGAGGAGAGGGAGAGGATGGGTTGCAAGGTTGGAGGAGAGGGGAGGAGGAGTTGCAAGGTTAGGACATGCTTTTGGACGTGCAATGCAAGGGAGCATGGACACTTGAGACAAATGCTTGGAATACCAAAGTAGACTCAACACAATGCCCCAAAGAGTGTGGGCTTCATTCCATTATGGGGTATTTATACAAGTTGGAGAGCTTCTCTCTCTACATGTAACACAAAGTCGTATCACAAAGTTGTAACACAAAGTTGTTACACAAAGTTGTTACACAAAGTTGTTACACAAAGTTGTAACACAAAGTTGTTACACAAAGTTGTTACACAAAGTTGTAACACATTCTCTCTCTACATGTAGAAGTTGTAACACAAAGTTGTTACACAAAGTTGTATCTAGAAGTTGTAACACAAAGTTGTATCACAAAGTTGTTACACCTTCTCTTTCTTCATAAGTTCATGTTGGCACAAAAAAAAGCAGTAGGAAAGAGCCAGTTCATTTGGCGCCACAGAAATGTTAGCTACTATCTCTCTCCCACACATTTGGAGCCAAATGTATCAAAACATTTGGCGCCGCTGCCGAGGAGACTAGCATCTCAAGTAGTGAGTAAACATATGTAGGTATGTGTAAAACAACAAACTACTTCAAACTTTCACGAACATAACACTCAAGGGCAAGGAGAGTAAATTTTTTTTTCCATTTCTAGCCAAACATATCAACCCCAAGCATCAACCTTAGGTAACTACCTTACTCGGGGGGGTCACTCATCATATGTAACTCTATCACGTGAGTTCAACAAAAGGATATTTTTTATTTCTAAAATTTACATAAATAAATATACATAAGGGACTATTTTAAATAGTTTTGGAAAAAAATTACAGATTTGTATAGAAAAGGGGTACATTTTATTAATGAAAAATTTTACAGATAAGGGATTTTAAATATAGGCCTTGAACGCACGTGATATAGAGGGTTTGTACATAGTGACCCCCCCGAGCTACCTTAAGAAATTTTCTTAATCTCTTAAATAGAAGCCACATGATATACAATCAGGCTAGGTAGTGGACACGAATACGTAGAGCTTGCAATTTTGATCATTTTACCTTTTTTTAGAAAAGCAAACCGAGCTCTCCATAAAGAGTTATGGCTCGGGAAGAGTTTAGGGTTAAACCCTAAACCTAAACCCTAAACCTAAAATCAAATCCTATAAAAACCTACTCCACCCCCTCATTCTTCATCTTTCACTTTTTGCCTCCATTCTCTTCTTCATTCCGAGCCCCACGCAAGACACTCCTCCCTCTCCATCGACCACCCCCTTACTCCTATCCTCGTTGTAAGTGACTTCGAGCCCTTCTCGCAGCGATAACCCAGCCTTCCACCCACCGTCCATTGTTCCGCAACAATCCCGTTACATCGAGATGTTGAGAGTTCACGCTCAACATCATGTGATCATGTGTGCATAGCACCATCACGTGATCATATGTGCATAGCACTAACCTTATAGAGTGCTATAAAGGAAAGGGTTAGATCCCCTAACCCTAACCCTAAAAGGGTTTGTATATATTCTATTTTTTCAACTAATTCTAGTGTACAGTTAGTCATTGTGGTGTGCTCTCTAGCTGTGCCCTCTCTCCTCATCTCCACTCTTCTCCTCTCCCCTCTTCATATTTTGTCATGGTATCAGAGCTTCCTTGTCTTCCGCTGAGACATTGAGTTCCATGAGAGTGAGAGAGATTGTGAGATTGAGAGTTCTCTTGAGTGATTGTGAGATCCTTCCCTTCACTTCCATTGAGAGAAAATTTCCGCTCATTTTGGAAGAAATTCCGTCCATTTCCGTTCATTGAAAGTTCTTTCTTCCGTGAGAGAGAGGTCTAAAGAGAGGTGTTCAGTTCATTCATTTGAGAAATTATCATCACGTGAGAGAGAGAGACTTGTGATATAGTCATTGAGAGAATTCCAATTGTGTTGTGAGAAAGGAAAGATAGGAAGACTTCAAAGAGATAGGGAGAGTCCTATCTCTCCTGCAACAAGCAAAGCTCCTACGAAATCTTTTTTTCAAAAAGAGAGAGTTCTGTTTGGCACTCAAGGACCTTGAGAGAATTGGAGTCTCTCATGTAAGTGGAGAGACCCTCCTGTAGACTCGCACCTTTAGCCTCTCTATCTACAAGCAGACTCGCCTTCATCGACAAGTAGTAGCGCCAGCCCAAGCTTCTCGTATTTTCAGTGGAGCCGTGGTTTCTGGCCGCTGGACGCAGGGATTCATACTTCATAACCGGTGTGTGCAGGGCTGCGATGCTTCGATTCTGTTGAAGACGCAAGGAGGGATAGTTTCGGAGCTTGAGTCGCCTTCCAATCTGGGCATTCGAAGGCTGGATTTCATCGACCTCATGAAGGCAGTTGTAGAGTCATCTTGTCCTGCAACTATTTCGTGCGCAGATATCATCGCCCTCGCAGCAAGCCAGGCCGTCAACCTCGCCGGTGGTCCTCTCATCCCTTTGCCTCTCGGCCGTCGCGATTCTACCTCCGCCAGCAGCTCCCGTGCTTCGGCTCAACTCCCCTCACATTAGCTTCCGCCCTTCCTTCTCCACTGCACACTACTCGAATGCCACCCACGACCTGCAGCACCGACGGACTCCCGACGGCCATCGACTTGCAACAAGGCTCCTCCACTCAAGTCTGCAAGAAGCACAACCTCAACGGATGACAACCCTTCAAGCCCCTGTGGCGGGCAACAACTCCTTGAGCTTCATCTCCATCCTCCAGCGACGACTCGATGGAATTTTTTTAAACAGATGGAATCTTCGATAGATTCCGGTAGTGGTATAATCCGACACGTGGTAGATTTTGATCTCCACGAAGGAGACACGTGGAGGATAGCTTATCATCAGGTCAAGGCCACCACATCCAAAGGCTTGATCACAGTTGTGACACGTGGCAGATAGGCTTTGACTCGGGTTAGGTTAGTGGACCCTGGGTTTGTTCTTTGGTTAAAATTTTGCCATGTGGCAATCCTTATCTGCCACCTAAGCAGTGCCACATCATCACTGACTGCCACATCACCTGCCACGTCATCATAGCCACGTCATCAAGCCACATCATCAAGCCACGTCATTAGTGCCATGTCACCTGTGCCACGTCATTAGTGCCACGTCAGCATAGCCACATCACCCTACTGACATCATCTGTGCCACCTCAGCAGTCCAGTCCAGCACTGACCCTCTGCAGGCACAGTCCCTTGCCAGGCACACTGTGCACACACTGCATGTGCACACTCCTGCCACCTCAGCACAGAGCTTCATTGGCACACCTCTTGCTAAGCACAGTGCCACATCATCACTGCATGTGACTCACAGTGACACATCATCATTGAGCACCATTTGCACTCCTTTTGCCCCTCCACCTAGATCAAGTCATATCTCTTGATCCAGGAAGAATTTGAGGGTGCTCCAAAAAGGAAAGTCGCTCGTTTTTTTGTGCTCTACGCGCTCGTTACATCATGCGCACATTTTGGCGCAAGTTACACTCACATTTGAGCCTCGCCGACAAAACCACTTCCTTCACGCACATTTGCCTCTACATCGACGCATCTGACCCAGCACTTAAAAAGAACAAAAGAAAAGGAATTATTTGCTGCTCTTTCATCGATCGACGGTTGGTTTAGATCTAGATTAGAGTAGACTAGATCGCCATAGAGGGGACGCTTTGAATTCCCCAAGTTGCCAATCTAAGCCATGCCTGAAATTCCCGACTAGTACCTACTCGGAGTCAGTCCATATGCTCACATCCGATTTCACATCATTACATTACCTGAAACCTTACGTTCATCAGTTCAGTGAGCAGACTTCAGAGTTCAGAGGCATTGCAGATTGATTCAGTGGGCAGATGTCATTTGATTTCACACACACATGCCACCATTGTAAAGCCTATTTGGCTATCTCACGGCATCGTGCACATCATTTTTAAGCCTTGTAAAGCCTCTTGGCTATTCCCGGCATCATTGCCACAAGCCTTGTAATACAGATCAGATCTTATATACTGTAGTTCTATCTTCACCGACGGTACAGAGATTTCACTTGGCATCTTCAGTGTATTTGCAGTTGATTCATACAAAGTTTTCCAGGACATTTTTTTTGAGTACATTGTTTGCACCATGTCGACTAGCAACCTCAATCTGGAGGCATATGCTAAGTTAGACAACTCCAATTACGGTACATGGAAATACCGAATGGAGACCATTCTTGTGCTTCAGGACAAATGGGAGCATGTCGATGGGTCTACACCTAGACCATTGGCCGATCCAGCCACCAGTAGCTCTACTCCATCTGTTGTCACAGCACCAGCAACGGAATCTACAACGGGATCTACATCTACACCATCAGTTTCCGCACCAGTAGCAGATCCTGCCATAGCCCGAGCTCAAGCAGAATGGGATAAGAAAGACAAGTATGCCTATCACCTGATCAAGCAGAATGTGCAAGATGTCATGCTAGGACAGCTCAACACAGTTAAGACATCAAAAGAAGCATGGGATATGTTCGCAGCTCTCTAGGAGTCCAAGAACACATCCAGGATTCTCACCCTGAGAAACCAGATCAACCAGAGTTTCCGCAATAGCAATGAAACCGGTCATGCTTATGTACTCCGCATCAAAGACTACAACAATCAACTTGCAGCAGCAGGAGAGACTATGAATCCCGCAGAAATGGTTCAAGTAATCCTGAATGGACTAGGAGAAGGATATGAGAATCTAGTCCAGAGTATTGCCATCCAACGGCAAATTCCAACACTGGAAGAACTTCAGTCAGTTCTACTTGGTGAAGAACTTAGGACTCAGGCCATTCAAGCACGTAAAGGTCATTCTAATGATCAGGCATTCACAGCTTCAGACAGAAGCAGAGGCAAAGGCAAAAACAGAGGTAGATCATATCAGAAAAGTGGTCATCATCAACAAAGTCAAAATCAGCATCAGCATCATCCTCAGTAACATCAAAATCAGCAAAGAGGAAATCATTCCAACCGAGGAAGATTCCAAGGACGAGGGAATGCATCCACCAATGTGTCAAACATTCAATGTAACTACTATCACAAGTTTGGACACTATGAAAGAGATTGCCGCAAGAAGCAGTATGACCAAGGCGGTCAATCCAGCAGTAATCGAGGGAATTCCCGAGGAAGAGGAAATCATCGTGGTGGACATTCTAGTCACAGTCATTTTGCAAATGAACATGGAAATATGTTTCTTGCAAGTGAGGAATTGCATCAGACTGATATAATGCACCCAGACATTGATTTCAATCCCAAAGAGGATTTCAGCTATCAAGTCGACCAAATGGAACAGGATCCTTGGTACATCGACAGCGGTGCATCATCTCATATGACAAATCACCAGGAATGGTTCACAGAAATGAAGCCCATTAGAAGGTCAAAAGAATGTCATCTACACAGCAGACAATACACCGAATCCGGTTCAAGGGACAGGTGTTATCCCTATGAACAATTTCACTGGTACAAAAGGATTAGTCAAAGATGTGCTCTATGTTCCGAAGCTCAGCAAGAACCTTTTGTCAGTAGGTCAAATGACGGAACACAACTACAAAGTCATCTTCGACGGTGATGAATGCACTATCAGAGACAAATCCAAAAGAGGTCAGCTAGTAGCAAAAGGTGTCAAGGAAGGACGCTTATACAGGATGCTAGCTACAGTACCAGATAAGCATGCCATGTCAGCTCAAATGCAACAGATGCCACTATCTGCAAAATGGCACAAGAGATATGGTCATGTCAACTTCAAGTACTTGTTAGATCTAAGGAATCAGAATATGGCAATTGGGATTCCGAAGCTACAGTTTCTTGGAAAGGTTTGTGAAGCATGCTGCTTCGGCAAACAAAAGCGAACCAACTTTGTCAGAAGTACCTCTCGTGCACGAGGTATTCTTGATTTGATTCATACAGATGTATGGGGTTATGCCCAGACCCGCAGCATCAATGGTTCACTTTATTACTTGACCTTCATCGACGACTACAGCAGATATTGTTGGGTCTACTTTCTGAAAGAGAAATTTGAAGTGTTTGCCAGATTTCAAGAATTCAAAGCCATGGTAGAAAACCAAACAGGCAGAAAGATCAAGGTCATGAGATCAGACAGAGGAGGTGAATACATGTCTTCAGCATTCATGAACTTTTGCAAAAATCACGGCATTCGAAGACAATTCACATGTGCAGATACTCCTCAGCAAAATGCAAGAGCTGAAAGGAAGAATGGGACTTTAGCAGATAGTGCTAGAGCAATGCTTAGTGAAAAGCATCTTCCGAATCAGTATTGGGCAGAAGCAATAGCTACAGCTAACTATTTGCTTAATCGGCTTCCTACCGAACCGATACAAGGTATGACTCCTTATGAAGCATTCACTGGACACAAGCCACGCATTGGGCATCTCCGCATATTTGGTTGCATAGCATATGCCCACATACATGATGATCATCGCAGGAAATTGAATGCAAAGTCACGCAAATGCATCATGGTTGGCTACAGTGAAGAAAGCAAAGCATACAAATTGTATGATCCCATCAACCGCAAAGTCATTATCTCCAGAGATGTAATCTTCGATGAGGAATCAGAATGGAAAACCTCACCTACACAGGAGATTCAAGCATCGACTTCACAATCATCTACAGAACAGGTTGATGAAGAAGAGCAAGAATTGCCAGCAACACCCCAAGCAGTGCCACAGCAGCTGAGACGGTCTACTAGGGAAAGCAGACCACTAGCCAGATTGACATATGCTCAGAAAGGCAAAGCAATTCAGGTGGAAACCACCCCTCCCCCCTTCCCCCTCCCCCCTCCCACCTTCACCACCTCCACCACCTCCCTTTCACTCTCTCTCTTTCTTTCTCTCTCTATCCCTCCCCCTTTCTCTCTCTTTTCTCTCTCTATCCCTCCCCCTTTCTCTCTCTATCTCTCTCTTTCCCCCCTCCCTTACTCTCTCTCTCTCATTTTGTCCCCATCCCCCTCTCTCTCCTTTCTCTCTCCTCTCTCCCCTTTTCCCCTCTCTCTCTCTCTTCTCTCTCCTCTCTCCCCCTTTCCCCCCTCTCTCTCTCTATTCTCTCTCCTCTTTTTCCCCCCCTCTCTCTCTCCTCTCTCCCCCCTCCCCCCCCTCTCTCTCTCACTCTCTCCTCTCTCCCCCTCATTCTCTCCCCCCCTTACCCCTGTCAACCCCACCCCCCCCACCCCTTGCCCCCTCTCTCTCTCTCTCTCCTCTCTCCCTCCCCCCCTCTCTCTCTCCCTCTCTCCTCTCTCCCCCTCATTCCCTCCCCCACCCCCTCTCTCTCTCTCCCCCTTACCCCAATCACCCCCCCACCCCCCTCTCTCTCCCCCTCCCCCTTACCCCTGTCAACCCCACCCCACCCCACCCCCCCTCCCGTGGCGGCGCTCCGCAGAGCCACCGTCGTCGCCCCCGTGCACCCCCTCCCCGCCTCGCCAGCGGCGGCGACACCAGTCCCGCGGCACTGCTTTGCAGTGCCGCCCCTCTCCCTCCACGCTCAAACCCCGGCCCTCTTCCCTACACCCCCGACCCCCTCCGCCTGCGCCTCGCACCCCCGACCCCCTCCGCCTGCACTCCGCACAGCACCCCCCGCCCCCCTCTCTCTCCGCGCCATTCCCCCTTGCCCCTCACCCCCCCCGTCCGTTCGCCCCCTGCCCTCACCCCCTGTCCCCCTTGCCCCTCACCCCCGTTTCCCCCGCCCTTCACCCCCCGCACACACCCCCCTTGCGCACAACCCCCCCGAGCGCCGCCGTCGGGACGCCCCCCCCACAGAAAAAACAAAAAAAACCCTAACCTAAACTAACCTCCGGTTAGTTACTAACTACGGTTAGGTTAGTTGGTTAACCTAGGTTAGGTTAAGTTAGTCGGTTAACACTAGGCTAGTTAGTCTAACTCAGTTAGATTAGGTTAAGCTAGGTTAGTCGGCACCAACCTAGACTAGGTTAGTTTTGCCTTTGGTTCGGTTAGTTTAACCTAAA